>NC_141614.1:42395840-42695840 GCF_047967505.1 Dipteris shenzhenensis
CCTCAACTTAATAATGCCTCAGCCATCTAGCTACATGAGCCGTTAAAGATCTCAGCCTCAACACACCATCATTTACTTTTTTTTTTTTGTGGGAAAAACACACCATCATTTACACAATCCAGAATCATCGATGAGACGATCTATATTTCATTCCAATCGATAGGGCTACTGTCTTATCCTTTCATCAATCTCAAACGATCATCTTATGGTATGATACATGAAAATGAATGCTAAGTGACACGTAAAGTTTCTGAAGATTAGGATACATTTTCTAAAGGCTTAGGATATATACTAATGGCTAAAAATTCAAGATCTTCACAACTTTCCATCAAATTCACGCGGGATTTTTTGCATTGCAATTGTAATTTTGAGAGCATTGGATCAATACAACAAGATGAATTACATTCAGTAGGCCTGCCTTTGGACGTAAGTTAGGCCATGCAAAGGAATACATCATAGAAACAAGAAAGAACCATTCTGTGTTGGTGGAGACACAAAGTTCTAGAAGTAAGCTTTGCGTTTTGACTTGCACATCAACCCTATTCATCACAAGAAACTGAAAGATTCTCCACCTTACAATCTCAAGCCTTTTGCTGATCATAGTAACTCTTGCTAAGTTACACTCCTATACTCTTCACCATCTTGTGTCCTGTAGTTTGCATCCAAAGCAACGAATGGCAGTCTAGTAGTCTGGCACAAATAACGTTCTATACAAGGCTTGCACTTTTGGTTTTAACGTCTCTGTGAAAGTACGGTACAAATCAACGGATGAAGAAACCACAACCAATAAAGAAACGCGAGCTTAGCCTTGCCTACCGGACAAAGGTGATGAACAAACTTGTCTACTAGACAAAAGATGTCCACTGACATACAGCAAGTAACAACCATAGCTCAACTACAGACCAAGGATCAAGGGATGGAGACCCAATGGTGAGTGATAGCAGATGGATAAGAAATGAGCGGGAACAAACACAACATATGGACATGACAGAGATGGCCAAGCGATCTATCAGCAAACTAGTCAATCATTCCATTGTGGCAACCATGGCCCATCTCATGCACTTCCCCTAAGAAAGCAAATGGGATACAAACCAAGGGAGTAACAAAATTTTATCACACATGGATTGATGGCTTTGCTTGCATCCAGAAGATCCAATGCACCAGTCCCAGAACAATCCTATATCTGCATCCCAAAAGCCTGAATCGGACCCCGACTCTAATATAAAAGCTCTTGACCACCATCGTATCTCTTTAAGCGACCCTTTGTTTGACACGAAGATAGTGACTTCTATTTTGTCTTCGATGGTGTCAAACCTATCCTTTGGGTCCCCTACTTCCTTCGTGAGATGTGCGATGATGCATAGGATCTCGACGAGGAGTCCAATGCGGACTGAACATCGGATGAGCAAAATTCAGCACAATGTGTGAAAAGCATGAGCAGTGAAATGTAACGGATGGAGAGTAAAGGGCAATTGGACAATGAGAGGAGGAGGAGGACTTCGGAGAGGTTTGTTTGAGAAAAGAAAGTGACTAGGGAGATGTTGGTATGTACGTCAGCTTCTCGAGCTGTAGCACGCATCACTCTTCATACTCATCTTGATTATCTACCATCACCCTCTTCCTTGAATGAGCTCCAAAGCATCTCACAATTTGCGAGGCTCTCATGCGAATACTTGAAGGAGAGTTGGAGAAAAATCAAATCTTTCCCACGGCCCGGCCTTGCCTATTCTTCTTGTTATGCCACCTTTTAGCTCCTGCTATTGCACATTTCTAGGCCTTGTTCAAGAGATTTAGACTTCCTCCTTGCATTTTCCCGGAGACCTCAGTTGCTTTGCAACTGCATCCATTCATCTAGGTAACAATGGTGTTAGAGATCAGGTTGGAGCTTCTTATCAGGAAAATGATGGCATTGGTGTTGAAGCCCTTCCACTGCAAAGGCATCCTACTCCTGCACTCACATGGACTCGATCAGCAACACAAGGTAGATATCCCTCGCCAATCTTGTCTCCTCAGTTCATCTATGAAACTGAGCCTCTTCTTGTGAGCATTTCTTCATTCGTGATGGGCAGGGTGAAAACATCACGCAAAGCACTAGGATGCAGTTGATTTGACCATACTCCCAAATCTGCAAAAGTATCCATTAGTAGCAAAATTAGTGAGAAATCAGGGCAAAATTTTTGCCATGTTCCAATAAAATCAGCGCTACAGCCAGCCAAACTACCCACCGCATGCTGACAAAACTTACAACCACCAATGAAAAAAGTAAATGCCTCGAGAGCTATATGGATAATGCTCGAGTTTTAAAAACATGGTCATTGAACGTACCACCAGCACAGAAAGAAATTCAACAATGGTCATCGACTTCGTATGGCTTCTCACATTTCACTCGGCCACATCTTTTTGAGTAGTAGCTGATTGAAGTACCAGGGGAGATACTCCTTCTGTTCGAGCACATCGCAAAGTTTGCATTTCCTTTTTGTACATCGTAGCTCATACTTTTTCTTTTGCAAGGACCGTATTCTTTTTGTGATGCTGGTGTTTGTCATTGTTGTTGCAGTGACCAGCCTGCGATGCGCATGAGGCGATCTTGGTTCCGCATTCAAGAAGGACTGAGCATACATGGACAAATCAAAGCTTGGAACCTTCCTACCATCTCAATTTGCCCTACTGTGCCGTGTGCAGAATGCTTTCCACACAGGCATTCACATTTCGCGGTCTTCTTTTATTGTGGGTTGCATTACTTTCTGTTGAAAGCCTCCCAAAACACTATGCACGCTATAACTGAACAAGCATCACGAGAAGCATCGCACTACCAAGAATGGCCCTTAGAGCGCATGATGTGTAGGAACACTGAGCCTGAGTGCAGGGACAATCAGTGAACAACACAAGGGGCGTAGCTACTGTGTAAAGCTCTCATACCTTCCGAAAGTAGAATATTTGCAGATTTTTAGCCGAATCCTTCAGAAGAAGATGCGCAACAGACCAAATGAGAAATCCACAATTTTTCATTTAAAAATGGACCCATTTTTCTCTTTAATGCCAAACGTTTACTAAGCCCTACCCCATTGGGGCCGGGCCAAAAACATAAATTTGCAAGAGTTGTATACAAAATTCGTTCCATTAAGCATAAGGGTGTTAATTTTGGTGACCTCATTAACTCAATTAAGCTGCCTTAAAACCCCTAACTTGATCTAATTAGTTTAATTAGCCTAATTCCTCCCCCTCCACCTTGCCCCTCTGCCTCTGCCTCATTGCCCCACCCCCTACCTCCTCACAACTGCCTCCGCCTCGGCAGCCCTCCCCTATCTTCCACTCAGCCCCACTGCCCTTGCCTCTCTCTGAATTATCTAAACGCTTTCCTCCCCTTGCTTGCCACTCGGATTTCGTGAATCAGAGACAGGGTTGGGAAGCTGATTAGATTTTGCAAATCAAGGACCTTACAATAGCGAGTGTAGGAATCAACAATGGTGAATGAAGGAATTGATCGTTGGCAAAGGGCAATCGACATCGGTGATAACAGGCAGAGGGAGTAGTAGTGGGAGTGCATGGTGAGTGCAATAGCCAGAGGCAGGGAAGCAGCAATAGGAGTGCAAGAGGGAAGAGATAGTGAGTGCAATCGGCATAGGTAGACGGAGCAGCATCGAAAGTGTAAGAGGCAAAGGGAGGGAGAACTCACGAGGTGCAATTAGAGGCAGAGGGAGGGAGAACTCACGAGGTGGAGGGAAAGAGGAGGGAGAATGGCAAAGGAGGCATGGCAGCATGGAGCAGGGGAGATGCAATGGCGAGCATAGAGAGGAAAGCAGTGGGTGACGTTGGGGGAGCTTCAGGAATACACATAATTTTAAAGGAGACTTTAACCTCCATCTACAAACTTCATTAATTTTTGGATGTATATTAGGTTAATGAGCCCTTCCTTTTCACCCCTCTTGCTTTCTCCATAACTAATTAATGAATTTTTTCATATAGGGCGCTCTTATAGGTGATGAAATAGGGCAATGATTAAACAAAGTGAAAACATTCACATGGCTTGCCGAGGTCATCTTTAATTTGTGGAAACCTAAAGCTAGATGAGATTTGAGCTTTTGAATGAACTCGGATCCCCTAAGTATGTTCTCTAAACAACCCCTCTTATTCTTTAAATTCAAAATTTGCTATCCTACTTGAGTGAGCTATATGATTATGCCTAGTGTCTCCTTGTTGTTTATATCTCTTTCTCTTAACTCATAAAGGGTATTGAGCTACTATGAATTTTTTATAATTTTTTTGGGTTTTTCTTTATCTAATCTGAAATTCCACTCAACACAAATTCTAGCTATCCTCATGTGGGTCAGTAAAGCCCTTTCTTCTATCTTTAAGTATTTAGGCAAATTGTGCATCATTTGGTGACTAAACAATTAATTCCTTAAGTACTAAACTAGTTCCTTTTGTAGTACCTTAGCCAATTCCATGAAAGGACTTTAGGGATTTATTCATGTGACTACTGTGACTCACTCTTTCAATCATTCTGAAAAAGACCATACAGTTAGGTTGACATTACATGATACTCAGAGACTTCGATTGATCCTCAACCCCTTGTCCCATGAATACATAAAGATGACCCTTCCACATAATGGCATATTTATAATCATGTCACCTCGTTAGGTTTATTCCACCAAGATTTGAAAATTTTATGAGAATTTTTTTAAAGTTTCGCCAGGATTTACAACTTTTTCTTTAAATTTCAAAAGTAAAAATATATAATTGTTATATGTTCTATTGATATTATGAAACTAAAAAAACTAGCTTGAAAAAGTTTTGCCAAAATTTTATTATAATATATTAGTAGAGCTTTGATCAAAACATCCTTTCATAAGAGCCTTGTTGACTCTCCTTTAAAACCCTATAAGGGATTCCATTACAAAGAAATTCCCACAGCTTAGAAATATACTGAGCTTGTTGATGGAATTTGATGCATCCTTAGTACTACATCCTTGCCAAACAAGTGGTAGTATGTAGTATAGAAACAATAATGTGTTAGTAAACTTGAGATAAGTTTTGAATTCAGTTGTAAATAATGTTATCTGTATCATTTTGTGCCAATCAAGTGACTTGAAATTACTTAGTTTTCCATTTAAAGTAAAAGCACCCTTCAAGTTTTGTAGAGGTTATGAGCATACCTGGCCAAGGTTTTCATACCCGCAATACCACTTTTCACATAACTCTATTCTCCCTTTGCTAACACCCATGGTGCCTTCTATAACATCACAATGTTGCCTCTTTGTTTTAGCCATAAGGCCCTTTTGTTCTGATGTCTCTCAAGTCTTCTTGTGCTTTTTGGTTGTCTCTATCCCCAACAATATGCTTCCATATACTTTTGTCACAGTTTTAAATATATGCATTTGGGTCCTCTTTGGGTCCAATTGATATGCGACTTTATGATGCCTCCAATAAGGAAGAGTGTAAAATATGGAAAGATGCCACATGCCAAGTGGAGGCGTTTCAACATTTAGATCATGCCAAATTTGCTCTCATGATTGGAGAAATAAGATCTGTTTCTTCATTGATCTGTTTCTTCATTGCCAAAAGATGGGTCCACTCAGTATGGATGGTCCATAGGAAGAAACCACCTATGCTTCCCATATACTATCTTCAAAAGTTATTTGGAGTACCAACTCCAGAAACTATCCCCACAATTTAGACATTGGTGGTATTTGGACACTTGGAGACCTATTAAGTAATATGACATAAAATAATCTTACAAGTGAAAAAATAACACAATCCATCAAATTTTTATTTTGGTGAATTGAGAGGCCGAGAAGAGAGTTGTTGTATTTGAGCAATCATGCAAGCGGGGTATAAGCATGCATTATCCACATCAAAATGCCTTTTACTTGAAAATGAAGTTGGCCTAAAGGCTTTGAATTTTGAAATATCATAAACATCCATGCCATTCCATAAAATTTGCAAGTCATCTACCTAAGGGCCTAGATACACATTCATGTTCTTCACCTTATGCTTTCCTGGGCACAATGAGTGCTAGATTCCTTTTCTTTATGGTCGACCACAGAGAGGAATATTGTATATTGTGCCTACCACCGATAATGTGGACTAATATGAAATGAATTAACATCATTTCTATACTGGACTCAAGCTCAAACTTTGACCACTCTCTTTTGCATGTCTCCAAGCTTTTCCATTGAATGAATAATGTTCCTTCCGTGGAATAGTTGTAAGAATTCCAATCGATAAGCCTATCCAATGATCCATAACAAATTAGGTGTGAGATGCGTTTTAAGATGGGCATGTGCCACAGTACCTTTCCAAGAATCTTATTTCCTTGTGTGTCAAGCTTGCTTGTATCAAGATGCACAACATTGTATACAAGTTAAAGAGTGTTTGTATGTTCCTTTGAAAAGGATGCAATCATTGGAGCTTGCATGAATTACCTTGGAATCCATTCCTAAAGATGAAAGCATTTTCTTCACATCCCTTACTAAGTCTCAGATTGTGAGTTCCTTTTGGCAGTAGTGTTTGAAGCAACCTGAGATATGATTCATTGTAAGTATTTGAAATCATCAAATTGGAAGTACATACAATGTAACAATTTATTGGAGTCACTCCAAACTCAACTCAGAGAGGGATGAAATGCTAGTGTTTGACCATCCATAAGTGGCTTGCAAATTTAAGATCAGAAGGATGGTTGCAAGATGAGATTTGCTTGCCCCTTCATATAACATGGTGCTTGCTTCATGTTATGAGCTCTCCTCAATTATTACTTTATGTTGTCATTGATATGATGCAGAGTCTCCTTATGACCTTTTTCATCATGCACAATCACATGTCAAGACCTATTGATAAAGTCTCCCTCTACCCATGTTGTCTTTAGATGCTGACAAGCTTGAAGACATCTACAAGAAGAACTATGGGCCTATTACACTATAACTCAAAATTCTACAATCACAAAAAATGCACAAGATAAAAGAAATGATGTCTTGCTACTCTATTCCATCAATATTTCCATGGATAATATCTTTGGCAACAAAGTCAATATTTTGATCAATAAAAATATTAAAAACTTTACTTCCAATCTAGACTCCACAACCTTACATCAATGAATTTAAATGATCTCCTAGAACTGATGGGGAAACATAGCATGTACTTACATAGCTTGATGTGGACCTAATATCATTATATTTGTTTTGTTGTAAGAGCCAACCTGATATCATTATAGTATACTCTTCCTTCTGAGTCCTAAAGAAAGATATAGCTTGACTATTTTTTGATTGAGACCAAGAATTTGTGTACTAGACGTTGGAGCATGAGTGGGAACAAGGTCTATTGGCTCATAATCATGAATATACTATCAAGAGTGATCGCATCAAGCAAATGGTTTGGAGTTGATGGAAAAATCCAATCACAATTACTCTTCTTCCATCAGCAAGAGTAACCAAGATTCTCTTCGCCTCTAGTCTAGCCTCTAGTCTACTATAGGTTTGCCCTCTCTTTCTTGGCTCCTTTGCTTTGGTCCAACTATCCTCTCCCTCCATTGTGGGCCCTTTTGGAAGAAATTTATTTTGTCCTCTAGCCTACTCTTTCTCTTCTCCTCTACTCTGGTCCAGTTATTCTCTCCCTCCATTTTTCAAAATTGGGGCTGCAACACCTCCTATAGTTGGTCCTCTCCCTCATTCTCTTCCCCTTCTTTCTCTACCTCCTCTTGCTATGTTCCCTCTTGCTATACCTCCATCTGTTTTTTTCGCTTTTGCTCTGCCCGCTCTTGCTCTACCCTCTCCTACAGCTGCAGCTACAGCTGCAGCCTGCTCTTTCTGATGATGGAATAGAGGGAAAGAAGAGGAATTCAAGTTTGGAGAGGAAGGGTGGCTTGCCAAGTCGCAACATGTGTACATGGAAAAGGACACATGTGCCTTTTTTCTAGGATACCATCACATTGTAAGTCATTATTTCTATGTATCTTCCTTGTCTACCTTCTTTACTTGTGACTCCCAAGAGTCTAATTGAATCTTTATGTCGATTTTGGAAGAAATTTTTTTCATGGAAAAAATATAAGATTCAAGATTTGAGGAGTGGTGTGACATGAAGTTGGGGGTATTAAACTTCATGCACCTCTTCACTTCCTACTGCTTTTGAACTAAGTGATAGAGATATTTATCACTGGGAAAGGGACATTAAAAAGAAGATTTTATACCAAGAGACTACACCATACTTTCCTCCCTTAGATGAGAATGAAGATGGTAACATCCCAAGTGATGTTGTACTCAAGCATAGGGAGAAGGAAAGGATCTGCGGAGGCCATAATCTCAGCAAACCAGTCTGTGTCAAAGAGAAGAGCAATACATTGTTGAAAGAAGATGGAGGTCTGCACTTTCGTGCTAGATTGCATGAGGCATCGAGGATAGCTGAGAGCCTTAGAAGTCCATGTAATGGCATTATAGAAGGAGAGCTATGACCGTTTGGAGAGGCTGTTGCAAGGCATGGGAGTAGAGCTGCTGGTCATGGCCTTTGTTGAATAAGCTTTCTGTGGCGTCATTTGCTACGACATTGATGAAGGAGCCGCCCATGCAGTCATGTGTGCTAGTTGAGGAGAAGCTTCACATCGTCCAACACTTAGCCTTGTCAATAACCATAACGTGCAGCCCTCTTGGAAAATCCTTCCATTCTGAGAACTTTTGCCGTAGAGTAGTAGGATTGCCATTTCACTCAGTTGCTCTTGATCCTCAAGAAGAGCTTCTGAGGTCTAGTTGAAGGCCGAGGCTAAGCTAGAGTTGCTTGAAGGTTGACAGCCATTTGTATTGTTGAAAACCTTGCTTGAGCACACCTGTTGATGCTTGGTCATTTGCATCGCTCGTTTGGTCGCCCCTCTTTTTTGCTACATGCTTTTGACTACCTATTTTTTGCCTGTTTTTGTTGCTTATACCCCTACTTCTACTTGCTACAAAGTGCTTGGTTCAGCTACTTCCTTGTGGAGATAAAAAAACCTTGTTGGCTTTCTGCGGATGATGGAACATGCTTTAGTAAATTCTTCACACAATCGTGACACGACTTTCTTTTACATTATCTCACCTATGTTGTTGTCTCCAAGCTACCATCGCCTATGTATCTTTACCAGTGCACCCAAAGCTCTAATGAGGAAGGACTGGACAAAGTTGAAGTGCCTTGCCATGAGTGAGTTGACTCATGAATGTGCTATCTGAGTGAGTTGACTCATGAATGAGTTGACTGAATCTCTCTAGAACTCAATTCCAAGACAATAGTGCATAAGTCCAAGATCTTTCATGTTGAACTTTGTAGATAAGTCTTGTTTTAGTTTTCTAATGAAGCTATCCTTGCTTCCTGTCACAATCAGATCATCTACGTACAAAAGTGCAATAGTGATGTCTTCCCCTTGAACTTTGTAGTAGAGAGTATGATTTGCATTGGATTTCATGTATCCCAAATTAGCAAAATACTTGTTGATTCTGTTGTACCCTCGTTGTACCAACTTCTGGGTGCTTGCTTTAAGCCATAGAGACTTTTCTTGAGATGGCAGGCCTTATTCTCCTTTCCTAGTTCAACATAACCTACTAGTTGTTGCATGTAGACTTCCTCATCTAGTTTTCTAATGAAGCTATCCTTGCTTCCTGTCACAATCAGATCATCTACGTACAAAAGTGCAATAGTGATGTCTTCCCCTTGAACTTTGTAGTAGAGAGTATGATTTGCATTGGATTTCATGTATCCCAAATTAGCAAAATACTTGTTGATTCTATTGTACCAACTTCTGGGTGCTTGCTTTAAGCCATAGAGACTTTTCTTGAGATGGCAGGCCTTATTCTCCTTTCCTAGTTCAACATAACCTACTAGTTGTTGCATGTAGACTTCCTCATCTAGATAACCATTGAGAAATGCATTCTTAACATCGAGCTGATACACATTCCATCTACTGAGTGTCGCTAGTGATATCAAGAACCATATGGAATCCATCTTTGCTACTACTAGAGCATAATTCTCATCATAGTCTTGACCATATTGCTGTGCAAATCCTTTTGCAACTAGTCTGGCTTTGTATCTTTGAATACTTCCATCTGGATTGTACTTCACATTGTATACCCATTTGTTTGCTATGGCCTTCTTTTATGGTGGAAGGTCGCATAATTCCCAAGTATTATTCTTATACAAAGCATCCATTTCTTCATTCATAGCAGTTTTCCATTCTGGCTTGTCTACTGTGTCTTCAAAGTACACTAGCTCTTCTGTAGCCATGATGGTAGTCATAAGAGCATAGTTGGTGGTTTCCACCTGAATTGCTTTGCCTTTCTGAGCATATGCCAATCTGACTGGAGGTCTGCTTTCCCTAATAGACCGTATGAGCTGCTATGGCTGTACTTGGGGTGTTGCTGGCCATTCTTGCTCTTCTTCATCAACCTGTTCTGTAGATGACTGTGAAGTCGATGCTTCTATCTCCTGTGTAGGTGAGGTTTTCCATTCTAATTCCTCATCAAAGATTACATCTCTGGAGATCATGATTTTGCGATGGTTGATGGGATCATACAATTTATATGCTTTGCTTTCTTCACTATAGCCAACCATGATGCATTTGCGTGACTTCGCATCCAATTTCCTGCGATGATCATCATGTATGTGGGCATATGCTATGCAACCAAATATGCGGAGATGCCCAATGTGTGACTTGTGTCTAGTGAATGCTTCATAAGGAGTCATACCCTGTATCGGTTAGGAAGCCGATTAATCAAATAGTTTGCAATGGCTATTGCTTCTGCCCAATAATGATTCGAAAGATGCTTTTCACTAAGCATTCCTCTAACATTGTCTGCTAAAGTCCCATTCTTCCTTTTAGCTCTTGCATTTTGTTGAGGAATATCTGCACATGTGAATTGTCTTTGAATGCTGTGATTTCTGCAAAAGTTCATGAATGCTAAAGACATGTATTCACCTCCTCTATCCTCATGACTTTGATCTTTCTGCTTGTTTGGTTTTCTACCATGGCTTTGAATTCTTGAAATTTGGAAAACACTTCAGATTTCTCTTTCAAAAAGTAGACCCAATAATATCTGTTGTAGTTGTCGATGAAAGTCAAGTAGTAAAGTGAACCATTGATGCTGCGGGTGTGGGCATAACCCCATACATCTGTATGTATTAAATCAAGAATACCTCGTGCACAAGAGGTACTTCTAACAAAGTTGCTACGCTTTTGTTTGCCGAAATAGCATGCTTCGCAAACTTTTCCAAGAAACTGTAGCTTTAGAATCCCAATTGCCATATTCTGATTCTTGAGATCTAACAACAAGTACTTGAAGTTGACATGTCCATATCTCTTGTGCCATTTTGCAAGATAGTGGCATCTATTGCAGTTGAGCTAACATGGCATGCTTATCTCGTACTGTAGCTAGCATTCTGTATAAGCATCCTTCCTTGACACCTTTTGCTACTAGCTAACATCTTTTGGATTTATCTCTGATAGTTCATTCATCTCCGTTGAACATGACTCGATAATTGTGTTCCTCATTTGACCTAATGATAAGAGGTTCTTGTTGAGCTTCGGAACATAGAGCACGTCTTTCATCAATCCTTTTGTACCAGTGAAATTGTTCATAGGTATAACACCTATCCCTTGAACTAGATTTGGTGTATTGTCTGCTATGTAGATGATATTCTGCTGTCCTTCTAATGGCTTCATTTCTTGAACCATTCCTAATGATTTGTCATGTGAGATGATGCACCGCTATTGATGTACCAAGGATCTTGTTTCACTTGGTTGACTTGATAGCTAAAATCCTCTTTGGGATTGTAATTAATGTCTGGGTACACTATATCAGTATGATGCATTTCCTCGCTTGCAAGAAACATATTCCCATGTTCATTTGCAAAATGACTGTGACCAGAATGTCCACTACGATGATTTCCTTTGCCGCAGAAATTGCCTAGATTGTTGCTGGACTGACTGCCTTGGTCGTACTGCTTCTTGCGGCAATCTCTTTCATAGTGTCCAAACTTGTGACAGTAGTTGCACTGGATGTTTAACACGTTGGTGGATGCATTCCCTTGTCCTTGGAATCTTCCTTGATTGGAATGATTTCCTTTTTGCTGATTCTGATGCTGTCGAGGATGATATTGATGCTGATGCTGACTTTGATTTTGTTGCTGACGATGATTACCACTTCTCTAGAATGATTTGCCTCTGCCTCTATGGACCTTTGCCTCTACTTCTATCTGAAGCTGTGAATGCCTGATCATTAGAATGACCTTTACATGCTTGAATGGCTTGAGTCCTGAGTTCTTCACCAAGTAAGACTAACTGAAGTTCTTCCAGTGTCGAAATTTGCCATTGAATGGCAATACTCTAGACTAGATTCTTGTATCCCTCTCCTAGTCCATTCAGGATTACTTGAACCATTTCTGCAGGGTTCATAGTCTCTCCTGCTGCTGTGAGTTGATTGTTGTAGTCTTTTATCCGGAGTACATAAGCATGACCGGTTTCACTGCTACTATTGCGGAAACTCTGGTTGATTTGGTTTCTCAGTGTGAGAATCTTGGATGTGTTCTTGGACTCATAGAGAGTTGCAAACATATCCCATGCTTCTTTCGATGCCTTGACTGTGTTGAGCTGTCCTAGCATGACATCTTGCACATTCTGCTTGATCAGATGATAGGCATACTTGTCTTTTTTATCCCATTCTGCCTGAGCTCGGGCAATGGCAGGATCTGCTATAGGTGTGGAAACTGTTTGTGTATCTGTAGATCCCGTTGTAGATCCCATTGCTGGTTCTGTGACAATTGGTGGAGTAGAGCTACTGGTGGCTGGATCGTCCAATGGTCTAGGTGTAGACTCATCGACATACTCCCATTTGTCCTGAAGTACAAGAATGGTCTCCATTTAGTATTTCCATGTACCGTAATTGGAGTTGTCTAACTTAGCAGATGCCTCCAGATTGAGGTTGCTAGTCATAGACATGGTGCAAGAAATGTACTCAAAAGTGTCGTGAAAATATCTGTATGAATCAACTGCAAATACACTGATTGTGCCAAGTGAAATCTCTGAACTGTCGGTGAAGATAGAACTACAATATATAAAATCTGATCTGTATTACAAGGCTTGTGGCAAATGATGCCGGGAATAGCCAAGAGGCTTTACAAGGCTGAAATGATGTGCACAATGCCATAAGATAGCCGAATAGGCTTTACAATGGTGGCATGTGTGTGTGAAGTCAAATGCTATCTGCCCACTGAAACAATCTGCAATGCCTCTATACTCTCTAAAGTATGTTCTCTAAACTGATGAACATAAGGTTTCAGGTCATTAATGATGTGAAATCGTATGTGAGCATATGGACTGACTCCGAGTAGGTACTAGTCGAGAATTTGGTGCATGGCTTAGATTGGAAACTTGGGGAAATTCAAAGCATCCCCTCTATAGAAATTTAGTCTACTATGATCTAGATCTATACCAACCATCGATTGATGAAAGAACAACAAACAATTCCTTTTCTTTTGTTCTTTTTAAGTGCTAGGTCAGATGCATCGATGTAGAGGCAAATGTGTGTGAAGGAAGTGGTTTTGTCGGTGAGGCTCAAATGTGAGTGTAACTTGCACCAAAATGTGTGCATGATGTGATGAGCACATAGAGCACAAAAAATTGAGTGACTTTCCTTTTTGGAACGCCCTCAAATTCTTCTTAGATCAAGAGATACGGCTTGATCTAGGTAGAGGGGCAAAAGGAGTACAAATGGTGCTCAATGATGATGTGTCACTGTGGGTCACATGCGTTGATGATGTGGCACTGTGCCTAGCAAGAGGTGTGCCAGTGGAGCCCTATGATGAGATGGCAGGTGTGGTCACATGCAGTGACTGTGGAGCACTGTGTGTGCCTGTAGAGGTCTAGTGTGCCACGTGGCACAGATGATGTGGCAATTGATGATGTCAGCAAAGGTGACATGGAAATGATGACATGGTAGATGAAGTGTCATAGATGATGTGTCAGATGACATGGCACTGATGATGTGACACAAATGATGTGGCATTGATGATGTGGCACTGGTGACATGGCAGATAGGATGCTGATGTGGCAAATAAGTTGCCACGTGTCAACTTGTAGATCACTCCTGGGGTGAGTGGTGACCCTGCGGATAAGGTGAGCAGGGTGTGCCATGTGTCTCTTGCTAGCTCATCAAAATCTTTTAAGGTGCTGAAATCTTTAAGATTTCGTCATCTCCTCCGTCGGCCATTCGGAGGAGAGCTGCTGTCAAAAACTAAAACAAGAGCTTTTTGTTGTTGGAGCCCTTGGAGTCACAGACTAGTTGCTGGAGATGGAGCCGTCGGTGGGCTGGCATTGGTGCAGTCCCATTTGTTTACCAGCTAGTAGAGTTGCACTGTTGGCTGGTCGTGGAGGACCCGAAGTCACTCGTGAAGGCACAGGTCGAATGTGTAAGTTCTGTGGAGGCCATTTGGAGTCGCATAGGTTTGGAATACAAGCTGGAGAGACATTTCCTCTGTTGGATGGACGTAAGCAAGATCGTCGGGATTGAGTCGATGAAGCTACTGTGTGGAGCGGTGGGGGTTAAAGGTCACTGTGCCTTAACCCCGGTTATGTACAATACTCAAACACATATATAAATGAATGAAAAAGAAGATTAGGGTGGTTCTGCATCCACCAAACTTGTGTGGCTCTCTGTCTCTCTTCCTCCTTCTTCCCTTCTTGCTTCCTTGAGAGCACTCTCAACTAGTATCAGAGCCCGGGTGATCTAGCTGAGCGTGCGTGAATGCTTGAAGCTCAGCAGCTCTGTGGGAGGAAGGAGAAGCTTTGTGGGAAGCTTTGTGGTTGACTTTACTTACATCTGAGTGTGCAGAGACCTTGGAGGAACCTTTGGAAAAGTCACTTTGGCTTTACGAAGTGGTTTTGAGAGCCTGTTAAGTGGTTTCAAAGAAAAAGTCATTTTTTGAGCTTTTCCCTGTTCCGTTCGATGACAGAGACTCCATATTGACTTGTAGAGGCAACTATTGCTTGCTTTTGGTGTCCACTTCACTTCAGGAGCTTGGAAACACCTTCATTCTTGAATCTAGGATCATTTCATTGGATTTCTGACTCACTGTGTCAGTTCCTGCGTTTTTTGCCCGGGTGTTGGAACTCAAGTTTGGAGCAACCATTTGCAGATCTATCAGTTCCGGTGGACTCAGGAGGTCCTAAAACTTCTATGTTGCTCATCATTCGCACTCCGGTGGAGTTTACAGATAGCTCTATTTCCAAAAACGTTTTTCAGTCCGTGTGTTGGACCCAGTGATTGAGACCACGGTTTCCAAAACCGTCTGTCCCATTGCGTTCTGGACGCCCAAAAACCCCTACCTGTCAGTTCTTGCGCAATTCGGTGGAGGATTTTCAGAGTTATAGATCTCTGTGTATTCGATTTCGTCTCTCTGTTGTGCATTTTTCATTCTAAGGTTTTGAAACCTTAGATTTATGCCACATGGCAGTGGATAAGTGTTGACTCCCATTTCTCACTCATTGGTTGGGATTTTGGAGTTTTGGCAGAAGAGAGATATTTGCAGATTTTCTTGCTGAGTCCGATTATGCAATGGCGCCCATGTTTTGAGGCATCTCAGGTTCTATTTTCAGTAGCGCTCATTACCGTGGGACTATGATTTCTTGAGCATACCTTATGTAGATCACTCTGGTTGCAGTTGTGCGCTCATTCGTGGTATGCATTGGGTTGCAATGGATGATTTATAGGCCATTTGGATGCATTGCGGTCCTTGTTGGATGCGCTGATAGGCCCAAATTGCCTTGTGGGATGCTATTTTTATGGACACTTTGCACATGGATGCTATTTTATGCTGAGGGACAGCTTTGACACATTGCAGGTGATGCACTGATAGTGCTATGCTCTCTTGGATGAGATATTATTGATGCATATGCCAGTGGACGGTGTTTATGCTTGAGTCATTTGGCACTTATTGGCATTTTCTTTTGGGCCAGATTTGCTCATATGGATGCATAGTATATGCACATGAGTCAGATGCTTTAAGCTTTGAGTTTTGGTGATATTTCACTCTATTGTGGCATACACATTTGGGTGCACCTGGTATTTGGTGTGATTCTCTCTTGAGGCACTAGCATTTGGGATTTTGCTTTATTTGCATCATGGCATCCTCTTCCATGTCTGAAAAGGAGTTTTTCAACATTAAAAAGTTTGATGGGACAAACTTTTCTTTGTGGAAAGAACAAATAAGGGATGTGCTTATTCAAAAGAAGCAGATTAAACCCTTGGTAGGGATTGAAGCTAAGCCTGCAAATATGTCTGAGGATGATTGGAATGAGTTGGATGCATTAGCAAAGTCTACTATTAGACTTCATCTTGCAGAGTCAGTTTATTTCACAGTAGTAAATGAGCAGACTACTGAAGATTTGTAGAAGGAACTGTGTGCCACTTATGAGAAGGAAACTGCCTCTAATAAAGTTTACCTCATGAAGAGGTTGTTTGAGCTGCAGATGAAGGAAGGGGTCTCCATTGCTTCTCATTTGAATGAATTCAATATTATTTTCAGCCAACTTCAGGCTCAGAAGATGAATTTTGATGCAGAGACTAAGGCAATATTTCTCTTATGTTCATTGCCATCCTCATGGGATACCTTCCGTACAGCTGTCAGTAACTCTACACCTGGTGGAGTACTGAAATTTGATGATGTTGTGGGTAGCTTGTTGGCCGAGGAGATTAGACGGAAGTCTATGGATGGCAACAAGCAGGATGCAGCCTTAAATGTGCAAAGGGGCAGATCACAGTTCAGGGGGAAGTCCCAAGAAAGAGTGAAGTCACGTAGCAAATCCAGGGCACGGAACATTGAGTGTTACCATTGTGGCAAGAAGGGCTATATGAAAAAGGATTGCTACAAGCTGAAAAGAGAGCAAAAGGATAAGAGAAAGAATGCAAATTGGGGTGCAAATCAAAAGGAAGAGAGTCCAAGGGAGGACAAAGGAAAAGTGAAGATCGAGGAGATCAATGCAGTCACACATGATAGTGACAATGATGTTCTCTTCATGTCTACTTTATCTGCAGAGTTGCTTACCACTTCAGATGATGCATATTCCCAGGATTGGATTTTGGATTCTGGTGCTTCATTCCATGTTACTCCCCATAGGGAATGGTTCTCCACTTATGATAGTGGAAAGACAGGTTGTGTGCATCTTGGAAATGACTATGCATGTGACATAGTGGGAGCAGGTGACATAAAGTTTTCTTTTGCAAATGGGTCTGCATTTGTTTTGAAACATGTGAGACATGTGCCGAAGCTGACCAAGAGTCTTATTTCAGTGGGTCAGCTAGATGATGCTGGTTTTCACACCACTTTTGGCTTTCAAAGTTGGAAAATTTAAAAGGGCTCTATGCTTTTGGCTAGGGGTGCCAAGTGTGGGACTTTGTATCCCTTACATGTATCAGGGGTATTTGATCATGTTGTTGCAATAACCGAGCAGCCAAGCACTTCTTTGTGGCATTGCAGGTTGGGGCACATGAGCCAGAATGGAATGAAACTCTTATGCCGTTTGGGTTATGTACCGCATTTGAGTTTCTCTGATTTTGAATTTTGTGAGCATTGTCTCTATGGGAAGCAGACTAAATCAGACTATAAAAGAAGGGGAAAGAAAGAGTTTGAAAAGCTTGATTTAGTGCATTCAGATGTATGCGGTCCCATGCCTACACGGTCATTAGGTGGGGCTGATTACTATGTGACATTCATTGATGATGCAACTAGGAAAGTGTGGGCTTATGCTATAGCTCGAAAGAGTGATGTGTTCCAGGTATTTCAGAAATGGCTGGCCTTGGTTGAGAATCAGTCAGGTAGAACGCTTAAATGCCTACGGACTGACAATGGTGGAGAGTATCTCTCTCATGACTTTCAGCATTTCTGTGATACACGTGGGATTAAGAGGGAGCTCACATCCCCTCGTACTCCAGAGCAAAATCCAGTTGCAGAAAAGATGAACCGTACCATTCAAGAAAGGTTGCAATGCATGCTTTCCAATGCAAGTCTTTCTGGTGGTTTTTGGGCTGAGGCAATGAAGACTGCAGTGCATGTGATCAATAGATCACCTAGTAAGAGTTTGGATGGTGGTATTCCTGAAGAGGCATGGAGTGGCAAGAAGCCCTCTTACTCTCATTTGCGTATATTTGGGTGTGAGGCATATGCACATGTGCCAAAAGAGCTTCGAAAGAAGCTAGATCCTAAGTCTAGGAAATGCATCTTTCTGGGTTATGGTGAAAGTGGAGAGATGGGCTATCGTCTCTGGGATCCAGAAGCAAAGAAGATCATACGCAGCCATGATGTGGTCTTCAATGAGAAGAAGATGCATAAGGCACCCATGAGGGATGTGGAAATGAGGAGAATCACTTTCCAGGATGTGAATCCACCTGCATATGTTGATAGACAGCAAGCTGTCCATGCACCAAATGTGCAAGAAATGGTACCACCAAGTACTCCCACAGGTATACAATCAAGGGTAGATGATGGATCATCTATTGGTGGAAATGATGAGCCAAATGTGGCTGATATGCAGGTGGAACAGCAAGCTGAAATGCCATTGAGAAGATCATCTAGAGTGTCTAGACCGCCTGATAGGTTCGTTCCAGGGGTAGACTATGTGATGCTTACTGATTGCGGGGAGCCTTCTTGCTATAGAGAGGCTATGATGCGTGAGGATCAACGCAAGTGGGAGTATGCTATGCAATCAGAGATGAGTTCACTTATGAAGAATAAGACTTGGGACTTGGTTTCTTTGCCACATGGAAAGAAAGCATTGCCATGTAAATGGGTCTACAAAATGAAGGTCACAGGTGATGATGTGCCTAGGTACAAGGCCCGTTTGGTTGCTAAAGGGTTCAGGCAAGAGAAAGGTGTGGACTTTGATGAGATATTCTCTCCGGTCGTGAAGATAACCACACTTAGATGCATGCTTGGACTAGTGGCAATAGAGGATATGGAGCTTATGCAGATGGATGTCAAGACAGCTTTCTTGCATGGGGATTTGCATGAGGAAATTTACATGGTTCAGCCGGAAGGCTTTGAAGAAAAGGGCAAAGAGCATTTAGTTTGCAAGCTAAAGAAGAGTCTCTATGGTCTTAAGCAAGCACCTAGAGAATGGTATCAGAAGTTTGATGCTTTCATTCGGTCCCAAGGTTTTAGAAGGAGTGAAATTGATCACTGCCTCTACACTAAAAGGGTTAAGGATAATAGCTTGATAATCTTGGCACTATATGTGGATGATATGCTATTGGCTAGCAAGAATACTTATGAGCTAGATGCATTAAAGGCCAAGTTGCATGAGGCCTTTGATATGAAGGATTTGGGACTTGCAGGTCATATTCTTGGTATGCGCATCACGCGTGATCGGAGTAGGAAACTCCGTTGGCTTTCACAAAAAGAGTATGTTACCAAAGTATTGCAGCGTTTCAATATGGAGGGGGGGAAGGCAGTGAGTACTCCATTGCCTCCATATGTGAAACTGAGTCATACAGATAGTCCCAAATCAGATGAGGAGAGGGCCATGATGACCAAGGTTCCTTATGCATCAGCAGTTGGGAGTCTTATGTATGCTATGATAGCTACTAGACCAGACATTGCATTTGCAGTGGGAGTTGTTAGCCGGTATATGGCTAATCCAGGAAAGAGGCATTGGGAGGCAGTTAAGTGCATCATGAGGTACATGAAGGGTACCAAGGAGATGTGCATCTGCTTTGGTAAAGGAGACATGCGTGTACTTGGGTACATAGATTCAGACTATGCAGGGCATGTGGATAGTAGGAGATCCACTTCTGGTTATGTGTTCACCTTTGCAGGTGGTGCAGTGTCGTGGATGTCTCGTGCACAGAAGTGCGTGGCTTTGTCTACCACAGAGGCTGAGTATGTTGCAGCCACAGAGGGTTGCAAGGAGGCTATATGGCTTGATCGGCTAGTGGGAGATTTGGGGATTCATACAGGTGTACCGACATTGCATAGTGATTCCATGAGTGCTATTCAGCTAGCACGAAATCCGGTCTTTCATGCAAAGACCAAACACATTGAGGTCAGGTACCATTTCATCAGGGAGGTACTTGAGGACAAGCGCATAGAGCTTGTCAAGGTTCATATAGATGATAACCCTGCAGATATGCTAACGAAGAGTCTACCTAGTCAGTGGTTTGAGTATTGTCATGTATTGATGGGCATTGGATAGTATGCTCACTGGTTGTTCTCCCTTAAAGGCACATTGTCCTTTAAGTGGGAGGTTGTGGGGGTTAAAGGTCACTGTGCCTTAACCCGGGTTATGTACAATACTCAAACACATATATAAATGAATGAAAAAGAAGATTAGGGTGGTTCTGCACCCACCAAACTTGTGTGGCTCTCTGTCTCTCTCTCTCCTTCTTTCGTTCTTGCTTTCGTTGAGAGCACTCTCAGGAGCCGTTGAAGAAAGAGTTATATGGAGCCTTTGGGAGCCCATATGTGATGTTTGGAGAGGTAGCAAGGGTCGTGTTGGCTAGAGAGGATGAGGCGATGTTGTAGAGGAGTCGTTTTTACCTTGCTTGCTTGATACAAGAGACGACTGTTGCGCTAGAGCTTGTAACACATAGGTTGCATTGGCCTTTGATTGATTCCTTTAGTTGAAGTCACTGCAGTCCGCTATGGCTAGAGAGTTGTTGAAGCATGCACCTTAGTGTGTGAGCAAACGATGAACGTAGGAGGGTGCTGTTGGATGATGACAGCTAGTGATGCTCGCCTTATATGTTGACTATGGAGATCCAATAGGAGTCACAGCAGAAGTCGTAGCAGAGGCTAGCTTGGGTGGGTGAGGTTGCTTGAAGGAGCCGCCAAAACAATTGCAAGGACATAGAGGTCTTTGAAGCTTGGAGTTTTGGCTTGGAATCTCTCTCACGTGGATCGAAGAAAAGAACTACCTCTATCTCTTTCTCATAGGAATGAATATCTAAGTTCTCTCTCAATGGAATAAGCTAAAATGAATTCTCACGAAGTCTCTCAAGAATGGAGATGTATGGACGGAAATTTCTCTAATGAATGAAAAATTCCTCTCAAGGGAAATCTATCATCATCGGAATGAAAGATGAAACAATCGATTGCTCAATCTCTCAATTGATCTCTCTCGCTCTCACAAGAACGATGGCGCCTTAGCGAAAGGCAAAACCATGCTCTGATACCATGACAAAATATGAAGAGGGGAGAGGAGAAGAGTGGAGATGAGGAGAGAGGGCACAGCTAGAGAGCACACCACAAATGATGAACTATACACTAGATTTAGTTGAAAAAATAGAATATATATAAACCCATTTAGGGTTAGGGTTAAGGGATCTAACCCTTTCCTTTATAGCACTCTATTGGGTTAGTGCTATGCACACATGATCACATGATGGTGCTATGCACACATGATCACATGATGTTGAGCATGAACTCTCAACAGAGGCCTATAACTTTCAATAGAGACATGATATCAAAAGTTCAAACACATATAGAGATGTGCTTGGAGATGGACTTCACATTGATATACATTTCATAAGAAACAAAGAAGGAAGTAGAAAGTTATGGGCAGTTTACTAGACGAACGCAAAATCTATCATGAAAACAGACTGTCAAACACACTCATAAATTTTTGCTGTAGTATCTGATTCAAGGTCTAATCACATAGAGAAATGCACCTTGAAGAGGGCTTCGTGTTGATATCAATTAATAAAAATCGGACTACCGAGTGAAAAGTTATGAGCAAAACACTATTAGAGGTCAAATTGTCCCTCCACCCATGCTAATTTCGCTTGAGCAGGATGCTCCCTCAAGAGTCCATCTTCATCAACGATCCACCACTCATAGATTTTGCCTAGAAGAGGGTAAGTAACTCCCTTGGTGGCTCAGGAAATGGATGGACCATGTGTGTGCAATGAGCAGCTGAATAGAAAGAACTTTTAAGGCTTTGAAAGAAAGAAAAGGGAAGAGAGACTCTAGAGGGAATATGAAGTGATCTTCATTGTCAATAGAGTGAGACTCCACTCCAATGCAACTCAAAATACTACAAACACAAGGGAGAAGAAGAGAGAGATGGACTCAAGAGTCTACATAAGAGAATATCTACAAAAGGGAGAGAAGGCTCATGGAAGAGGCTTTAAGAGACTAGAGCTACAGCAACATGAGGCCTAATGGTGGAAGAGATGATGAACAAGGGAGAGGAGGGCTCCTTTTATAGAGATTTCATCGCCCTCCTTCACCCATTTACAATTGCTGCCTGTAGATTCCTTTCCCTATCCATGTCCTTTTTGGCTACTCTTGCCATGTGTCCCAGTAAAAGATGCTCAAGACTCTTAAAATATTGAGAAAGTCAAGAGTCTCCCCACATGGAGCCCATAGGGACCCTCTCTTTTCCATATGTCCACATCCTCCTTATTCCACATAGGAATTCTAGAAGGATTCCTCTTGACTCCACACTCCTCCACATGCCTTCCACACGCTTGGCATGTGGACTCTCTTATATTATTGGAACACATGGATATGAGCCTAGAGTCTTTATATGACTCACTCTTCCTATTTTGTCAAAACCCCATAATATCCCATACACAAATAACTCTCACCCCATACCAAGGTATTCATCATTCATACACATGGTATTTACAATGATCCATCCCATTCATCCTCTCAATCCCATACAATATCTTAGAAAATAGAAATAAGCGACAGCCGCTAGGCTATCACTTGATACTCAAACTCTTATCAAACATAGAGAAAAGTAATACCAATGCCAAATAAAAAATATCATTTTTTGGTATCACATCTTTCCCCCCCCAATAGATCCTCTCTAGTAACAAAGAGGGTCTGCTGGCCCTCAAGGTGGTCGAGCATAGAAGAATTTAAGGTGATAGTGTCTAGGTGTCACCATGCCTTGTCCTCTACCCACTGAGTCACATCATCTGTGGCCACCAATAAATAATGCTTGCCCTGATATGAGCGAGGGAGTGGTCCCACAAAGTCCAACCTCAACCTCTCAAATGGTCTATATTCTGGAATAGGCTTGAAGGGCCCAGGAATCAACTATTGCCTTCCAAAATTCTGGCATACTTTACAACTTTGACACCATTCATGTACATCCTTATGGAGGCATGGCCAAAAGTACGCTGCATTAAGAATTCTCCTAGCTGTGCTCGCTGAAGCATAATGACCGGAGCATTCATGACACATTTCTAGGATTATCCTAGTCTCCATGGGATGGGTCACCCGACGAAGTAGCTTATCTTTTCCCAATTTATAAAGAATGTCATCAACAATAGTATAGGGACAAGCCTTCCTTACCAATATCTTCTTCTGTTGTGGAGTTAACCATTGAGGAAACGTGCTTTCTTCCACATATGGCTGAACATCTTGTAGTTCTTGCCAACCAGTGTCTACCAAAGAAACCACCCCCCAGTCTTGTACTACAATGGCTTGAGTAGCCAACTCATCTGCCCTTTGATTTTATTTTCTGTTTATATGAACAAACTTGCAAAAATCAAACTGACTACATATTGATTAAGCTCCTTCAAATGAGGACTTCTTATCTTGTAATGCCCTTGCATTTGCTTTATAATAAGGTTAGAATCTCCTCTTACTTCCAATTCTTTAACTTGAATTTGAAGACACCCTCCAAATCAAGAATCAAAGCATTATACTCAACTGCATTGTTAGTTGTGATACTTGGAAGCTCTTGTCCTCTAGCCCATACTTCTTGACCTTCAGAATTCATCAAGACCATCCCCTCAGCTCCTTGTTGGCATGAAGGACTAAAAGCCCCATCAAAATACAAGACAAAAGATGTTGATGGTGTCTCCCTTTCATCATTAATATCCTCCTTATATTTCTTTTCTTCTCTTAGATCCTGTCATCCTATGAGCAAATCTGCCATAGTGGACCTAGTGGTATTTTCAGTGACAAAAGAGAAAGAGGACTCTTGAAGCTCTGACAACCATTTTACAAATCTCCCCACAGGATTAGGATTGCGAACTAGATATGCTAATACAGACTAAGAGGTAAGGAAGAAAAATGGTCGAGATAATAAATACGAGCGAAATTTTTTGCTGCTCCATTTCTTTATACCTTGTTTCCACCTCTATAAGCTGTTAGTTGGCATAATAGATGGGTTGCATTCTACTTGCCTCTCCTTTTTGTAGCCATACAACACCAACTGAATGCAAAGACACACTTGGATTTACATAAAAGTCTTCAGACCAATCAGGGGGCTTCAATATTAAGCCCTTACTCATGGCCTCCTTAAGTTGCTGAAAAGACTCTTGTTGCTCCACACCCCATTGGAAAGAAACTCCTTTTCTTGTCAACAAGTTCATGGGATGCACTATCTCTGTGAAATCATCACAAAAGCGTTGATAATACTTGCACTTTCCTAGAATTCTGCAAACACCAGTGACACTCTCAGGACTTGGCAATGCCATGATTGCTTGAACCTTGTCAGAATCCATTTGCAGGCCTTCTTCAAGACTACTTCTGTTTGAGCCAAATGACACTTGCTAGGATTTAGACACCATTTTGCTTCATCAATCCTAGCTAAGGCCACCTTTAACTTCTCCATGTGATCTATGCACCGAGAATAAATGCAAAAATCATCCAAAAACACCCTTATGAACTTTCCCAAGTAAGGCTAGAGCACTTGACTCATGAACCTTTGAAATGTAGCTGGTGCATTGGTCAACCCAAAAGGCATCACTCTGTAAGCAAAAACTCCCCAAGGTGTGACAAATGATGTTTTCTTTTGATCTTCCTCCTGAATACGAATTTGAAAGTACCCAGAATACCCATCACATATAGAATACATCTCATGCCCTGCTACTTGGTCTAGTATTTGATCTTGGAATGGCAAAGGAAAATGATCCCTCTTAGTGCATGCATTCAAAGAAAGAAAGTCCACACAAACCAGCCACTTATTTCCTTTCTTTGGTGTGACAAATATAGGAGATATCCATCTGAACCATCAACAAGAAAGATGAATCCTGCCTCAAGTAGTTGTGTTATCTCTTTCTTTAATGCCTCAGCTTTTGGATCACCCCCAATTGCCTTAAGTGTTGCACAATTGGCTTGCTTTTTGGATTCACTTCAATCTTGTGCTCCACAAGAGAGACTAGTCAAACCTGTGAATAGCTTGTTGCAAAGAGATATGGAAAATCATCTAGCATATCCAAGTACCGGAGCTTCTCACTACATGATAGAGAATCACCAAGAAGCTCTTTATTGCATTGGCGTCATTTTGTGTGCTCCACATCCTCCACATGAAGTGTCTCTTCAGGATCTTCTTGTACCACCACCTTGTTCCCTCTTGACTCATCCCGATCAACACCAAGACAAAGACCAAAGGCCACTCCTTCCACCTCACCCTCTGAGTTGGTTGTCTCCTCGTAGCTACATCCTATCTCTTCTTCTTCATCGGTTAAGTTAGAGTTCGAACTCTCTGATGTTGAAGACTCCTCCTTAACAACTTCCTTTTTGCGACTTTTAATGTAGTGCACCTTCTTATTATTTCCCAGCAAAATCAATTCTCCAGTATCCCAGTTATGAACAGTCTTCACCTTGCGTAGCCAAGGCCTTCCCAAAATCAATGTATAGGCATGTGCATCTGGCTTAGTAGGGATCACCTAAAAAGTAGTCGGCATAGAAATTCCACATACATCCACTTTTAGATTCTTCACAACTCCCAAGGTATTTACCCTAGTGTTGTCAGCCAATTTGATGCGATAAGGAGAGGTAATACTAGAGTATTTTAAATCAACATCTATCATGGTCTTCTCAATCATGACATTAATCGATGCACCTCCATCAATGTAAACTCAAAGGGCATTATGATCTAACTCAGAGGACTTTGGTACCTGAGGAGTGTCTGTTACCTTCACCTTAGAAGTTGAAGCTATTGAAGACACAAAAGAGGACTCAATCTTTAGAAAAGCTTCTTTCTTGGTCGCAATGCAAGTGCCTCCACGTATGTTGTTGGATCTTTACTTATTACTTTTGAGCAAAGACAAGGCTCTAAAGCCATAACAAATTTGCTCATCTTTAAGTGCTCCATCCCTAGAAGACTTTGAGGGACCGATGATGCAGATGCCATAGCTCGCAAAGCTACACTTTCATACTTTGTGCATAAAGTTTTATATTGGATTGCCAACACAAAGACAATCTCACCCTCTCCTTGATATATCCGGTCCAACTGCAACATCGAAGCATTAGGCGACTCCAGTGCCCCAAATCTATGCTTTATTGCAGCCACCACTTGGTCCCAGTCCTCCTTGGTCTCATGCCAATCAAGGCTACACCTTCAAGAAAATCAAGAAAAATCTCTGCCCGATCCTTCATGGACCATCCAGAAAGCTGGCATCCTCGAACAAAATCCCAAAGATAAGACTCCAGGTCTTCCCCTTGGGTCCCTCGAAACACTCGAATCTTCACCATGATGAAACACAAAAAGGATACATCAAGATCCAAATAATATCCAAACAAGATTCCACAGAGCCTTAGTATACCAAGCCAACTTATTATGCATAACAACTTGTTGAAAACAACTAGCACCATGAAAACATTGTGTATACATGCATTCAAGAATCACCCATGTCACAATTGAAAGTGCACATAATAGCTTCAAGATATTATACTCTTCATCATTTGCATTGTAAAAGAAGTTGAAAGCATTGAGAATCACCACTCCACTGTTATAGTCAAAAACTACCCAAAGCACCAAGCTGCCAATGCATGAAACAATCCCCAATCTATCATTTTGCCTATTGACGACGTTGTCAATTCACCAACATATTCAAGAATGCAAACATAAATTATATGATCATGATGACCATGTGAATAGCTTGAGCATCACCTTCACAATCTTCTAGTTCTCTTAAACGGGCTGCAATCTCTTCTAACGGAGTTCTTCCAGGAATCTTCTGTATCACATCAAAAAATGCATGCGTATACTAGGAATAACGTGCAATCAAGTACACTTGAGACCATTTAGTGAGGTGGGATGAATCCAATACCAAATGTACCCGACGTCTCCACCGAAAGATGTGACATGAAGTTGGGGGTAATAAACTTCACGCACCTCTTCACTTCCTACTGCTTTTGAACTAAGTGATAGAGATATTTATCACTAAGAAAGGGACATTAAAAAGAAGCTTTTATACCAAGAGACTACACCATAATTTCCTCCCTTAAATGAGAATGAAGATGGTAACATCTCAAGTGATGTTGTACTCAAGCATAGGGAGAAGGAAAGGATCAGTGGAGGCCATAATCTCCACAAGCTAGTTTGTGCCAAAGAGAAGAGCGATACATTGTTGAAAGAAAATTTTGTGGCTCAACATGACATGAACTAATATATATCAAGGAGTTTGAAGGGGCTGATTGGGTCGGATGGATAGGTTTCAGGAAAACATTGCACCTCCTTCATGGATACCTTTACAATTAGCTCAAAACACTATGCAAACTGTCATTAGTTACAGAGGCCTATAACTTTCAATAGAGATATGATATCAAAGATTCAAACACATATAGAGATGGGCTTCTTTCTGATATAAGTTTCGTAAGAAAAAGTGAAGTGATCAGAAAGATATGGGTAGTTTACTGGGCGGGGGTAAAAACTATCTATAAAAAAACAGTCACACATAGAGAGCCATGACTACCAGAAATTTATGGGTGGTTTACTAGATGGGGGTAAAAACTGTCATGAAAATAGACTGTCAAACATAGAGACTCATAACTTTTTGCTATAGTATCTGATTCAAGGTTTAATCACATAAAGAAATGAGTCTTGAAGAGAGCTTTGTGCTGATATAAGTTTAATCAAAATCGGACTGCCGAGCGGAAAGTTATGAGCATAACATGAACAGGGGTCAAAACTATCATAAAAACTATCCTCCAGCCATGCTAATTTTGCTTGAGCAGGATGCTCCCTCAAGACTCCACCATCAAATGATCCACCACCCTCAAACTCCCTTGGTGGCTCGGGAAATGGATGGACCATGTGTGTGTAATGAACGGCTGAATAGAAAGAACTTTTAAGGCTTTGAAAGAAAGAAAAGGGAAGAGAGACTCAAGAGAGGGAATACGAAGTGATCTTCATTGTCAATAGAGTGAGACTCCACTCCAATGCAACTCAAAATACTACAAACACAAGGGAGAAGAAGAGGTTTCATATATGTACAAGAGGGAGCGGAAGCTCCAAGACTACTCATAGAGAGAGAATGAACTAGAGAGAGATGGACTCAAGAGTCTACATAAGAGAATATCTACAAGAGGGAGAGAAGGCTCATGGAAGAGGCTTGAAGAGACTAGAGCTACAACAACATGAGGCCTAATGGTGGAAGAGATGATGAACAAGGGAGAGGAGGGCTCCTTTAAGGAGGGCTCCTTTTATAGAGATTTTGTCACCCTCCTTCACCCATTTACAATTGCTACCTATAGATTCTTTTCCCCATCAATCACATAAGCCCATATGTTACCATCCATGTGCTTTTTGGTTACTCTTGCCATGTGTCCCATCAAAAGATGCTCAAGACTCTTAAAATATTGAGAAAGTCAAGAGTTTCCCCTCATGGAGTCCATAGGGACCCTCTCTTTTCCATATGTCCATATCCTCCTTATTCCACATAGGAATTCTAGAAGGATTCCTCTTGACTCCACACTCCTCCACATGCCTTCCACATGCTTGGCATGTGGCCTCTCTTATATTATTGAAACACATGGACATGAGCCCAAAGTCTTTATATGACTCACTCTTCCTATTTTCTCAAAACTCCATAATATCCCATACACAAATAACTCTCACTCCATACCAAGGTATTTATCATTCATACACATGGTATTTACAATGATCCATTCCACTCATTCTCTCAATCCCATACAATATCTTAGAAAATAGAAATAAGTGAGAGCCGCTAGGCATCACTTGATACTTAAACTCTTATCAAACATAGAGAAAAACAATACCAATGCCAAATAAAAAATATCAAAATTTGGTGTCAAAAGTGGGAACTCGTGGAATCTTTGATAGGTAAGTTCATTGCCATTCATTCGGATTGAGACATTACTCACAATGGACTCTATCTAGGTGCTACGCAGGAATACCTTTTAGGCATGAAAAATGGTATGTTAGAGTCATTCAAATCTACTTGAAATGGTGGAAAGGTAGGCATGCGTCTAGAGAATTGTATGAACAATGCCACTTTCATCCTCACTTTTCTCCTCGCTTTTCTCTCCTCTCTTTTCTCTTCTCTTTTCTCCTATCTTTTTCTCCTCTCTTTCCTCTTCTCTTCTTTCTCTTTCCCCCCTCTCTTTTCCCTCTTTTCTCCTCTCTTTTTCCCTCTTTTCCCGCTCTCTTTTCTCCTCTCTTTTCCCCCTCTCTTTTCTGTCGTATTTCCTCTCTTTCTCCCCTCTTTTCCCCCTCTCTGTCCAGTTCTCTTCTCCCTCTTTTCCCCTCTCTTTTCTCATCTCTTTTCTCTCTTTTCTCTTTTTTCCCTCTTTTTCCCCTCTCTTTTCTCATCTCTTTTCTCTCTTTTCTCTTTTTTCCCTCTTTTTCCCCTCTCTTTTACTCTCTTCCTCTCCTCTTCTCTTGCTCCCCTCTCTTCCCCTCATCTCTTCTCTTATTTCCTTTCTTATCTTTTCTCCTCTCTTTTCTCTCTTTTCCCTCATCTCTTCTGTTATTTCCTCTCTTTTCTCCTCTCTTTCTCTTATTTTCTTTTCCTCTCTTCTCTCCTCTTCTTTCCCTCCCTCTTCTTTCCCCTTCTCATTTCCCCTTTCTCTTTTTTTCTTTCCTATCTCTTTTTTCTTCTCTCTTTTCTCCTCTCTTCTCTTATTTCCTCTCTTATCTCTATTTTCTCCTCTCTTTCTCCCCTCTCTTTCCCTCTCTTCTATTTCAAATTTGTTTGGTTGCTTTATCTTTCTTTTTACATCTCCTCTTGTTTCCTTGAACCTCTACTTTTCCTTCCTTTCTCTAGAATTTCTCTCCTTTTCTTTCCTTTCCTTTTCTTTCTCTAAAGGAAGAAACAATACATGAAAAACAATCATGAAAGAGAAGAGTATGAAAGCTCTACCTATTGTTTTCGTGCTTTCTCATTGTTTGTAGGATTTTCTTTGTCTCCTCAATCTATATACCCTTTGGAATGTCGCTTCTCCAAACTCCTCCTGTCCACTAATAAGTTTTCTTAAAATGGTATGTTTCCTCTCTTTTATAGGGCAATAAATATAAACACCTCCTCTTCCAAGCAGAATCATCTGGTGCCCTTACACGTACTTTATAGGTAAGAATGTGCTTCCTCTCTTTCCTGTTTGTCTTTTCATGAGAATACATTGGTCTACAGCTAGTGCCTTAAGCACTAGTTGCAATGATGGGTATAGAGACTCTCCTCTCTTTTCGCACTTTTTCCCATCTCTTTTTCTCTTTCTCCCCTCTTTTCTCTTGCTCCCCTCTCTTTCCCTCCTCTCTTTCCCTCTTTCTCCCCTCTTTTTTCCCTCTCTTTGCTCTTCTCTTCGCCCTCTTTTCCCCTCTCTTTTCCCTCTTTTCTCCTCTCTTTTCCCTCTTTCCCCCCTCTCTTTTCTCTCTTATTTCCTCTCTTTCTCTCTTTCTCCCCTCTTTTCCCCCTCTCTTTCCTCCTCTTCTTCCTCTTTTTCCCTCTCTTTTCTCTCTTTTCTCTTCTCTTATCTCTTTTTCTTCTCTCTTTTCTGCTCTCTTGTCTCTCTTTTCTCCTCTCTTCTCTTATTTCTTCTCCTATCTCTCTTTTCTCCTCTATTTTTGCATCTCTTTTCTCTTTGCATGCACCTCAACATAGTTGAAACCGATTTGCATGCAAAGTGGAGTCCCCATCCAATAAGTACTTATTTGAATAACACACCTACGGCCGTGTTTTTTGACGGTTGTACATGACACCAAGGCTAAAAATGGTGTATAATGCACGATCGGCCATGCAAATCATATCCGATGGTGACAATACTTTGCACACACCTCAACGTAGTTGAAACAGACTTGCGTGTAAAGTGGAGCCCCCATCCGATAAGTACTTATTTGAATAACACACTTAGGACCGTGTTTTTTCATGGTTGTGCATGACACTAAGGCAAAAACGGTGTTTTAGGCTTGATCGACAATGCAAAGCATATCCGATGGGCACAATACTTTGCACACACCTTCAACTAGGTGGAATTGACTTACATGCAAAGTGGCACTCCCATCCCATAAGTGCTTGATCGGATAACATACCTAGAACCGTGTTTTTCTACGAATGTGCATCACACTAGAGCAAAAATAGTATTTAATGCTCGATCGACCATGCAAAGGATATCCGATGGGCACAAGAATTTTTGTACACGTCAACCTAGGTGGTATTGAAATGTTCTCAATGAGGCACACCCATCCGATAAGTACTTGATCAAATAACACACCTAATGGTGTGTTTTTTTCAGATGTCCATATCACTAGGGAAAAAATCTTGTATAATGCGTGATCGACCATGCAAAGCATATCTGATGGTGACAATACTTTGCACGCACCTCAAGGTAGTCAAAGAGACTTGCATGCAAAGTGGATCCCCCATCCAATAAGTACTTATTTGAATAACACACCTACGGCCATGTTTTTATGTGGTGTGCATGACACAAAGGCAAAAACGGTGTTTTATGCTTGATCGACAATGCAAAGCATATCCGATGGGCACAATACTTTGCACACACCTTTAAATAGGTGGAATTGACTTACATGCAAAGTGGCATGCCCATCTCATAGGTGCTTGATCGGATAACATACCTAGCACGTGTTCTTTTACAGATGTGCATGACACTAGAGCAAAAATAGTATTTAATGCTCGATCGACCATGCAAAGGATATCCGATGGGCACAACACTTTTTATACACCTCAACCTAGGTGAAATTGAAATGTTCTCAAAGAGGCACACCCATTTGTTAAGTACTTGGTTAGATAACACAACTAAGGGCGTGTTTTTTTACGGATGTGCATATCACTAGGGAAAAAATGGTGTATAATGCGTGATCGACCATGCAAAGCATATCCGATGGTGACAATACTTTGCACACACCTCAAAGTAGTTGAAATGGACTTGCGTGCAAAGTGGAGCCCCCATCCGATAAGTACTAGTTTGAATAACACACCTAGGGCCGTGTTTTTATATGGTTGTGCATGACACAAAGGCAAAAACGGTGTTTTATGCTTGATCGACAATGCAAAGCATATCCGATGGGCTCAATTCTTTGCACACACCTTCATCTAGGTGGAATTGACTTACACGCAAAGTGGCATTCCCATCGCATAAGTACTTGATCGGATTACACACCTAGCAGCGTGTTTTTTTACGGATGTCCATGACACTAAGGCAAAAATGGTATTTAATGCTCGATCGACCATGCACAGCATATCCGATAGGCACAATACTTTTCCTACACCTTAACCTAGGTGGTATTGAAATTTTCTCAAAGAGGCACACCCATCTGATAAGTACCTGGTCAGATAACATACCTAAGGGCATTTTTTTTTGCGGATGTGCATACCACTACCAGAAGAACGTTGTATAATGCGTAATCGACCATGCACAGCATATCCGATGGTGACAATACTTTGCACAAACCTCAATGTAGTTGAAACGGACATGCGTGCAAAGTGGAGCCCCCATCCGATAAGTACTTGTTTGAGTAACACACCTAGGACCGTGTTTTTCCATGGTTGTGCATGACACTAAGGAAAAAACGGTGTTTTATGCTTGATCGACAATGCAAAGCATATCTGATGGGCACAATACTTTTCACACACCTTCAACTAGGTGGAATTGACTTACATGCAAAGTGGCACACCCATCCCATAAGTGCTTGATCGGATAACATACCTAGCAGCGTGTTTTTTTACGGATGTGCATGACACTAGAGCAAAAATAGTAATTAATGCTCGATCGACCATGCAAAGGACAACACTTTTCGTATGCCTCAACCTAGGTGGTATTGAAATGTTCTCAAAGAGGCACACCCATCCGATAAGTACTTGGTCAGATAACACACCTAAGGGCGTGTTTTTTTGCGGATGTGCATATCACTAGGGAAAAAATGGTGTATAATGCGTGATCGACCATGAAACGCATATCCGATGGTGACAATACTTTGCACACTCCTCAACATAGTTGAAATGGACTTGCGTGCAAAGTGGAGCCCCCATCTGATAAGTACTTATTTGAATAACACACCTACGGCCGTGTTTTTATATGGTTGTGCATGACACTAAGGTAAAAAAGTTGTTTTATGCTTGATCGACAATGCAAAGCATATCCGATGGGCACAATACTTTGCACACACCCTTAACTATGTGGAATTGACTTGCATGCAAAGTGGCATGCCCATCGCATAAGTGCTTGATCGGATAACACACCTAGCAGCATGTTTTTTTACGGATGTGCATGACACTAGAGCAAAAATAGTATTTAATGCTCGATCGACCATGCAAAGTAGATCCGATGGGCATAATACTTTACGTACACCTAAACCTAGGTGGTATTGAAGTGTTCTCAAAGAGGCCCACCCATCCGATAAGTAGTTGGTCAGATAACATACCTAAGGGCATGTTTTTTTGCAGATGTGCATACCACTAGGGAAAAAACGGTGTATAATGCATGACCGACCATGCAAATAATATCCGATGGTGACAATAATTTGCACACACCTCAACATAGTTAAAAGGGACGTGCGTGCAAAGTGGAGCCTCCATCCGATAAGTACTTGTTTGAATAACACACCTAGGACCGTGTTTTTTCATGGTTGTGCATGACACTAAGGCAAAAACGGTGTTTTATGCTTGATCGACAATGCAAAGCATATCCGATGGGCACAATACTTTGCACACACCTTTAACTATGTGGAATTGACTTACATGCAAAGTGGCATGCCCATCCCATAAGTGCTTGATTGGATAACATACCTAGCAATGTGTTTTTTTACGGATGTGCATGACACGAGCAAAAATAGTATTTAATGCTCGATTGACCATGCAAAGGATATCCGATGGGCACAACACTTTTTGTACACATCAAACTCAGTGGTATTGAAATGTTCTCAATGAGGCACACCCATCCGATAAGTACTTGGTCAAATAACACACCTAATGGCGTGTTTTTTTGTGGATGTCCATATCACTAGGAAAAAATGGTGTATAATGCGTGATCGACCATGCAAAGCATATCCGATGGTGACAATAATTTGCATGCAACTCAACTTAGTTAAAACGGACTTGCTTGCAAAGTGGAGTTTCCATCCGATATGTACTTATTTGAATAACACCCCTACGGCCGTGTTTTTATATGGTTGTGCATGACACAAAGGAAAAAACGGTGTTTTATGCTTGATCGACAATGCAAAGCATATCCGATGGGCACAATGCTTTGCACACAACTTTAGCTAGGTGTAATTGACTTAGATGCAAAGTGGCATGCCCATCCCATAAGTGCTTGATGGGATAACATACCTAGCAGCGTGTTTTTTTATGGATGTACATGACACTAGAGCAAAAATAGTATTTAATGCTCGATCGACCATGCAAAGGATATCCGATGGGCACAACACTTTTCGTATGCCTCAACCTAGGTGGTATTGAAATTTTATCAAACAAGCACACCCATCCGATAAGTACTTGGTCAGATAACACACCTAAGGGCGTGTTTTTTTGCGGATGTGCATATCACTAGGGAAAAAATGGTGTATAATGCGTGATCGAGCATGCAAAGCATATCCGATGGTGACAATACTTTGCATGCACCTCAATGTAGTTGAAACGGACTTGCGTGCAATGTGGAGCCCCGATCCGATAAGTACTTATTTGAATAACACACCTACGGACGTGTTTTTATATGGTTGTGCATGACACTAAGGCAAAAACGGTGTTTTATGCTTGATCGACAATCCAAAGCATATCCGATGGGCATAATACTTTGAAGACACATTCAACTAGGTGTAATTGACTTACATGCAAATGGGCAAGCCCATCCCATAAGTGCTTGGTTGGATAACATACCTAGTAGCATGTTTTTTTACGGATGTGCATGACACTAGAGCAAAAATAGTATTTAATGCTTGATCGACCATGCAAAGGATATCCGAAGGGCACAACACTTTTTGTATGCCTCAGCCTAGGTGGTATTGAAATGTTCTCAAAGAGGCACACCAATCCGATAAGTACTTGGCCAGATAACACACCTAAGGGCGTGTTTTTTTGCGGATGTGCATATCATTAGGGAAAAAATGGTGTATAATGCATGATCGACCATGCATAGCATATCCGATGGTGACAATACTTTGCATGCACCTCAATGTAGTTTAAACAGACTTGCGTGCAATGTGGATCCCCCATCCAATAAGTACTTATTTGAATAACACACCTACGACCGTGTTTTTATATGGTTGTGCATGACACTAAGGAAAAAACGGTGTTTTATTCTTGATCGACAATGCAAAGCATATCCGATGGGCACAATACTTTGCACACACCTTCAACTAGGTGTAATTGACTTACATGCAAAGTGGCACGCCCATCCCATAAGTGCTTGATTGGATAACATACCTAGCAGCGTGTTTTTTTACGGATGTGCATGACACTAGAGCAAAAATAGTATTTAATGCTTGATCGACCATGCAAAGGATATCCGATGGGAACAACACTTTTCATACGCCTCAACCTAGGTGGTATTGAAATGTTCTCAATGAGGCACACCCATCCGATAAGTACTTGGTCAAATAACACACATAAGGGCGTGTTTTTTTGCGAATGTGCATATCACTAGGGAAAAAATGGTGTATAATACTTTGCATGCTCCTCAACGTAGTTGAAACGTACTTGCGTTCAAAGTGTAGCCCCCATCCCATAACTACTAGTTTGAATAACATACCTAGCACTGTGTTTTTATATGGTCGTGCATGACACTAAGGCAAAAACGGTGTTTTATGCTTGATCGACAATGCAAAGCATATCCGATGGGCACAATACTTTGCACACACCTTCACCTAGGTGGAATTCACTTACATGCAAAGTGAAATTCCCATCGCATAAGTGCTTGATTCGATAACACACCTAGTAGCGTGTTTTTTTACGGATGTGCATGACACTAAGGCAAAAATGGTATTTAATGCTGGATCGACCATGCAAAGCATATCCGATGGGCACAATACTTTACCTATACCTCAACCTAGGTGATATTGAAATGTTCTCAAAGAGGCACACCCATCCGATAAGTACTTGGTCAGATAACATACCTAAGGGCATGTTTTTTTACGGATGTGCATATCACTACGGGAAAAACATTGTATAATGCATAATCGGCCATGTAGAGCATATCCAATGGTGACAATAGTTTGCACACATCTCAAGCTAGTTGAAACAAACTTGCGTGCAAAGTGGGGCCCCCATCCGATAAGTACTTGTTTGATTAACGCACTTAGGGCCGTGTTTTTTCATAGTTGTGCATGACACTAAGGCAAAAACAGTGTTTTATGCTTGATCGATAATGCAAAGCATATTCGATGGGCACAATACTTTGCACACAGCTTCAACTAGGTGTAATTGACTTACATGAAAAGTTGCATGCCCATCCCATAAGTTTTGATGGGATAACATACCTAGCAGCGTGTTTTTTTATGGATGTGCATGACACTAGAGCAAAAATAGTAATTAATCTCGATCGACCATGCAAATCATATCCGATGTGCACAATACTTTTTGTACACCTCAACCTAGGTGGTATTGAAATTTTCTCAATGAGGCACACCCATCCGATAAGTACTTGGTCGGATAACATACCTAAGGGCGTGTTTTTTTGCGGATGTGCATACCACCAGGGAAAAAACGGTATATAATGCGTGATCGACCATGCAAATCATATCCGATGGTGACAATACTTTGCACACACGTCAATGTAGTTGAAAGAGACTTGCCTACAAAGTGGAGCCCCAATCCAATAAGTACTTGTTTGAATAACACACCTAGGACCGTGTTTTTTCATGGTTGTGCATGACACTAAGGCAAAAACGGTGTTTTATGCTTGATCGACAATGCAAAGCATATCCGATGGGCACAATACTTTGCACACACCTTCAACTAGGTGGAATCAACTTACATGCAAAGTGGCACGCCCATCCCATAAGTGCTGATCGGATAACATACGTAGCAGCGTGTTTTTTTACGGATGTGCATGACACTAGAGCAAAAATAGTATTTAATGCTCGATCGACCATGCAAAGGATATATGATGGGCACAATGCTTTTTGTACACCTCAACCTAGGTGGTATTGAAATGTTCTAAATGAGGCACACCCATCTGATAAGTACTTGGTTAGATAACACACCTAATGGCATGCTTTTTTGTGGATCTCCATATCACTAGGGAAAAAATGGTGTATAATGCGTGATCGACCATGCAAAGCATATCCGATGGTGACAATACTTTGCACACACCTCAACATAGTTGAAAAGGACTTGCTTACAAAGTGGAGCCCCCATCCGATAAGTACTTATTAGAATAACACACCTATGGCCGTGTTTTTATATGGTTGTGCATGACACAAAGGCAAAAACGGTGTTTTATGCTTGATCAACAATGTAAAGCATATCCGATGGGCACAATACTTTGCACACACCTTCAACTAGATGGAATTCACTTACATGCAAAGTGGCATTCCCATCCCATAAGTACTTGATCGGATAATACACCTAGCAGCATGTTTTTTTACGAATGTGCATGACACTAAGGCAAAAATGGTATTTAATGCTCGATCGACCATCCAAAAACATATCCGATGGGCACAATAATTTTCCTACACCTTAAACTAGGTGGTATTGAAATGTTCTCAAAGAGGCCCACCCATCCGATAAGTGTTTGGTCAGATAACATACCTAAGGGCATGTTTTTTTGCGGATGTGCATATCACTACGGGAAAAACGTTGTATAATGTGTAATCGACCATGTAGAGCATATCCAATGGTGACAATACTTTGCACTCATCTCAACCTAGTTGAAACGGACTTGCGTGCAAACTGGAGCCCCCATCCGATAAGTACTTGTTTGATTAACACACTTAGGACCTTGTTTTTTCATGGTTGTGCATGAAACTAAGGGAAAAAAGGTATTTTATGCTTGATCGACAATGCAAAGCATATCCGATGGGCACAATACTTTGCGCACAGCTTCAACTAGGTGGAATTGACTTACATGCAAAGTGGCACTCCCATCCCATAAGTGCTTGATCGGATTACATACCTAGCAGTGTGTTTTTTTACAGATGCGCATGACACTAGAGCAAAAATAGTATTTATTGCTTGATCGATCATGCAAAGGATATCTGATGGGCACAACACTTTTTGTACACCTCAACCTAGGTGGTATTGAAATGTTCTCAAAGAGGCACACCCATCCAATAAGTACTTGGTCAGATAACACACCTAAGGGCATGTTTTTTTGTGGATGTGCATATCACTAGAGAAAAAATGGTGTATAAGGCGTGATCAACCATGCAAAGCATATCCGATGTTGACAATACTTTGCACGCACCTCAACGTAGTTGAAGCGGACTTGCGTGCAAAGTGGAGCCCCCATCTGATAAGTACTTGTTTGAATAACACACCTAGGACCGTGTTTTTTCATGGTTGTGTATGACACTAAGGCAAAAATGGTGTTTTATGCTTGATCCACAATGCAAAGCATATCTGATGGGCACAATACCCTACACACACCTTCAACCAGGTGGAATTGACTTACATGCAAAGTGGCATTCCCATCATATAAGTACTTGATTGGATAACACACCTAGCAGCGTGTTTTTTTTACGGATGTGCATGACATGAGCAAAAATAGTATTTAATGCTCGATCGACCATGCAAAGCATATCCGATGGGAACAATACTTTTCCTACACCTTAACCTAGGTGGTATTGAAATTTTGTCAAAGAGGCACACCCATCCGATAAGTAGTACTTGGTTAGATAACACACCTAAGGGCATGTTTTTTTGCAGATGTGCATATCACTACGGGAAGAACGTTGTATAATGTGTAATCGACCATGCAGAGCATATCTGATGGTGACAATACTTTGCATGCATCTCAACCTAGTTGAAACGGACTTGCGTGAAAAGTGGAGCCCCCATCCAATAAGTACTTGTTTGATTAACACACTTAGGACCGTGTTTTTTCATGGTTGTGCATGACACCAAGGCAAAAACGATGTTTTATGCTTGATCGACAATGCAAAGCATATCCGATGGGAACAATACTTTGCACACACCTTCAACTAGGTGGAATTGACTTACATGCAAAGTGGCACACCCATCCCATAAGTGCTTGATTGGATAACATACCTAGCAGGCTCGTGTTTTTTTATGGATGTGCATGACACTAGAGCAAAAATAGTATTTAATGCTATATTGACCATGCAAAGGATAACTTGGCATGTCCATCTGATGAGTATTTGATCGGATAACTTCTCCCACCAATAAATTAAGTACTAATTAAAAATTATAATAAATGAGTAGATTATTAAAAAGGGACTAATATTTATGTAATTGTTGCTACTGCAGCTTGCTTGCGAAGGACTCTCACAAAGGAGATGGCTATAGATTTTGTTCTAGGGATGGATGTGATTTTATGTAGCAAAAGAGAAGTAGTTGCATTTGCTACAATCCATGATAGTGATCCCAATTCAGTTTGCCACTTTCGAAGACTTGGCAAAGATAAGGTGGTAGTTACTGTATCAAAGATTCTTAGCGTACATGTTGAGCTAAAGTATAAATGTGGAGATATGGAAACACTTGGAGATGTTATGCCCTATAATACATCCAACAAATCATTTATAGCATGGGACAAAGATGAGACTTATGCAACAGACATTATCAAGAATACAAAGTGTACCACCTTGGATTTTACTATAGGGGACATTTTACAAATGAGATCATTTGCAAATAAGAATGTGGCAGAAGGTGAAGTATTGGGATTTGAACAAGTGGAGCAATGGTCATTTGCACAGATGAGGATTCTAAAAGTCACTGATGATGGTATGGTTGATAACATAACATCCTTATGTGATCCCTACTATGAGGTAGGCAAGAATATGAGATGGAGCATGCAATTTTTAAACATGAGAAAGAGGCACATGGTTTTCAATGATAAAGACAAGGTATACTACAATATCAAAGGACCTAAAAAGCATGCCCATGTGCTAGGCTCTATCACTTCAAATGTGGATGATTTCAATATACTCAATTATAGAAGTGACATCTTATCTGGAGTGGATGAGTTCATTGGTTCTGAGAAACAAAATGATTTTAGAAGCGAAGCCTTATCTGGGGTGGATGAATTCTTGCACAGTGAGAAGGGCAAAGGTTTCAATAGCGATGTCTTGTCAAGTGTGGATGAGTTCATGCATATTAACAAACTTGGTGTCAATCAAGCTTGTGGATTTGTGAAAGCCATGCAAGATGTCCCAATGAGTGATGTTCTCTCAGGAGTGGAAGAGTTTCAAGGTTCTTAATACTCTCGTAGAATATTGAATTCATTGAATGGTCCTAAGAGTATGTTAAAAATGAGGATGAGATCAACAGAGGATTATTCAATATTTAACTTTGATTGTGATATGGACAAGGATGCAACGACCAATCATGGATGCTTGGTTACAAACAAATGTGAGGAGAAGAAGTGCACAAATACAAATAACAACGTGCACGAGGAACGAAAACGGTCATACATATGCATGAAGAGAAAGCGAATCCAGGCAGATCCACAAAAGTAACCAAAGAGGAAGAGAGTAATGAAGGAGGAGAACATGTTAAATGCATTGGGATATCTATGTTGCAAGCGAAGATGTATGCGCTTCATTGATCTTGCAGACATCAAGGAATGTAGAGGACACGTGTGGCAAAGAAGAGGAAGCGAAAGAAATGAATACCTTCTCACAAGTCTCTCTTGCTTTCTTCAGAATGGCAATAAAAGGCTAAGTTCAAGACAAAAGGTAAAACCTCTGGTAAATGGAAAAAGGATTTGCAATAAGGCATATCGTAATATTACTGGATTATCCCATGGTACATATTGGGATTTACTTAGCAAGGCAAAGGGCGGCAACAAATTTAGCATTCACGGTGATAGAGGAAGGTCCAAATCAAGAATCTCAACTGTCAGGGCAGCAGCAAATTTGCAAGACTTCATACATGAAAATGCTTTACCTCAACCCCATATATCTACCAAACTCCCTAACGGTGATGCGATCACTGAAATGCACCTTTCAATGGGCTTGACAAAGCTCGAAGTATTTGACTCTATTGCAGAAAAGCAAAGGCAAAGAGGGGATGCCGTAGCTTCTTCTCATACTTTGTATACTCTTTGGAAGAAGAACTTTGGATATGTTAAAATCCCAAGGAGGCAAAAAATGTCAAAGTGCAATGTCTGTGATGATTTAAAGCGAGCGATTGAGAGTGCAACATGTCCAAATCAAAGGGAATTATACAAAAAAAACCAAAAATATCATCATGACCTTATTCGACATTCTAGACAAAAATATGCATTTTGGAAGGAGCAAGCTATTTCGCATCCCGATGACTACATGTGCCTTATTGTAGATGGCATGGATCAGAATGCAACAACATTGCCTCGTTTTGTTACCACTCCACCTAAATTACAAGGAAAGCACTTTCTAAAGACACATCTATGTGGAGTGTTAGTGCATGGAATTAAGTTCTTTGCAGATATATGGATTGATTCCTTGCATCTACATGATAGCAATCAAGTTGTAACATCTATTATGAAGGCAATTCGCAATGTACATGCAGAAAAAGGTCACCTACCACCGATTTTGAGAATACAAGCTGATAATTGCGGGTGAGAAAATAAGAATGTACTCATGTTTGCATTCTGCTCCATGCTAGTTGCTCATCGAATCTTCAATGAGGTCGAATGTGGATTTTTGTATGTTGGGCATAAACATGAGGATATCGATCAGGTTTTTAGCACAGTCTCAAGGGAGCTTAAATGCAAGGATGTGGAGACAATAGATGACTTGGTAAGAAGATGTGGTAGGCAAGTTGGTGGTCGTAAGGAAAGTACAGTATGTGAGAGGCTCGAAAGAATGTATGATTGGAAGAGCTTCATTCTACCTTTCATACAAATGGGTGGTGATGCATTGACAGGTCATACCAATCCACACTACTTTCATTTTTTTAAAAAAGATGAAAAAACCGTAATGCAATGGCAACAGTATTCTCATGATACAAAATGGGAACCTGAAGAACCTTACAGTCTCTTAACTTCAATTCCCAGCAAGGAAAGGTATCCAACATGGGCTCCTATACAAGAATTCAATGAGAGGTCTAATTGTGAAATAGAAGGATTAAAAGCATTTATTACATACAAAGAGGAAATGCTCCGGAGATATCCTGATTCGAAGCCTACTTGGAGAGAACACACTACCACTGTAACTAACAAGACACAAAATTTAATAAAGGACCTTGAGAGAATGCGAGGCTCAAAGGATGTTAAGGAAGAATGCAATATGTTTTGGCCAAATGTTCATAATGATTTGTGCCCAGCTCCAGTCTTTGAAAATGAATTTGTATCATTACTCCCACGTCCATATTGTGGACCGAAGAAGAGAGAGTTTATGCCATAAGTAGATGTAGAGGTCGATTGTTTTGTTGTGGTTCGGCCATCGGATGATGAATATGAGAATGTGATGTTTTGGGTTGCAAAAGTAGTTGATGTGCAAAGAGATGACCACGGGAGAGCTACAACATTTACAGCGGTATGGTATGAGCCAAAGGGCAAGAAGGAGAATATGGATAACAACACATTGTATACTAATTGTATAATGAAGGAGTGGGTCCCAAATGATGAAGCGGTCTCTCAAGTTTTGACAGAGACAATCATAGTGTCTTGGCATTCAAGGGCAAAGAAATCAAAGAAGCGCATGGGATATGAGGTAGAAGGAAAAATAAAAATACCACAGCAAACTATTTTGCATATACACGAATTTTTAAGGATGCTCGCCATGGAGGAAGTAGAAGGAGACAGTGCAAATGAAGAATGTCCATGATTAAAGCTTTGTATTGAAGTCCATTGAAGGATTTTATTTGGGTACTAGGCAAGAAGCCAATCCAAGACAATTATAATTAGTGTCATCACCTCCTATGTCAAATGAGAGTCAAAATATGCACTGGATGTCACCCAAGGGTCAAGGCTTGCCAAGACAATAGGGAGTTAATGCAGATGGCACACATTGAGCAATAAGACAATGGGGAGTCAATGCACCCAAGGGGCAAGGCTTGGCAAGATAACTTGTGGGAGTTAATGCAGATGGCACCCGTATTTTGCACTTGATGTCACCCAAGGGTCAAGGCTTGGCAAGACAATAGGGAGTTAATGCAGATGGCACCTGGCAAGGGACTATCGCATTGAGCAATAAGACAATGGGGAGTCAATGCACCCAAGGGGCAAGGAATGTAGATGGCACCTAGCAAGGGACTGTCGTGACATTGAGCAATAAGACAATGGGGAGTCAAATTATGTAGATGGCACGAATTGAGGCTCTTTAAAAGCAACAATTTAAATTGTAAACATATGTTCAATCTATATCATTTTGGATATAAAGACTCTAGCTGAGAGCAAAGTCTCTCAATGTAATCATATAATAATAGCTATAATTGCTATTATACCTCTTTGGTTCAATACAAAACTTGGGTCTTATGGCATCATGTCTTTTCTCTATTTATTAAAAGTTTTAAAATTTTTGTGCATATTGCGAGTGACAATGTTATTTTCATGAAATATTTAAGTCTCCTTTCATGGATTTATAAATTTATCACGTCAAGGAAAAATGTCAAGGAAAAATATTAAAAATAATTAAATTAACAAATAACTTAGATATAGCTAGAATTTCTAATATAGGATTATTTCAAATTCTTGCATGTTGGTGCAAAAGTATAGATTGAAAAAACAATATTTTTATGTGAATATGATAGTGCCACAAAGTGAACTTTTGATTTGGGAAGAATATTTTCAGAAAGTAAAATTTTGATTTGGGAAGGATATTTTCACAAAGTAAAGTTTTCATTTGGGAAGGATTTATGGGCTTCGTCCAAAAACAACACAAAAAGTCCAAAATTAATGAAATAGGTGTTATGTTTATATATCAGTATATATATACATGTATGTGTGTGATACATTTATTTGTACATTTATTTGTTTCCATGTGTCATGTATGAAAATGTCAAGATGTGTATATGGAAGTCTATTGTAAATGTAAACATATGCATGGAAGATGCAGTCTCTTCCATTAGCAAATGAGTGCTATATGGGGTTGAGAGTTTGAGGGGTTATGTATGTATATGCAGATATAAATTCATACATAGATAAGTTTATACATGCATATGTAAAACTATTTACATGTGTTTTTTAATTTGTACATAGAAAAGGATATGCATACATATGTGAAAACAGATGTGTATAAAGATAAATAAAGACATGTGTATAAAGATAAATAAATATGTTTAGATATTCCTTTATACACATCTATGTATAGGAGTTCGAATGTTAGCTCTATGTATCAATAATAGTATAGGAGTTTGACTATTAGCTCTATGTATCTATAATAGTATAGGAGTTTGAATGTTGGCTCTAAGATAAACTAGACCCTAGATGCATGTGTTCAAAATGATAGTGTAAACATGTCTCTGGTTAGTGTTTTATAAAATTTAACAGTTGTGCTCACATTGTAACTCTTGATCTTCACAGAATGTTTTTGGAGAAGAATAGCATGTTCCATGAATAATTTATTTTTTCTATAGTTTGCTATGCTATATTTGCTCTTGGATTAGATTTTCATTATCTTGCAATCTCATTTCATATGTGACCAGTGTATGAAAAGGTGTTATTTTTGTATTTCATTTCAGGATGACTGGAAGAAAAGGTAAAAAGCCTCAAGAGGCTCTACCTCCAAAGTCAGCAAGAGGAAAGAAAATAGACCCCCCTGCCCAATCATCATTAGTAAGTGGGGCAGAAGGACCAGGGAGTGCAGCAGGTTCTGAGCCTGATACATCCTCTGCTCCAAGAGATGAAGGACCAAGATTGGAGGAGGTTGAGTTGGATGACACTGAAGTGTAAGTGGAAGGAGGAGGTGATGTGATTGGAAAATGCAGGATGCTTGATTCAGATCATTGTCCTCACATTCCATTATGTAGGTTGATCCCCTATGCATGAGTACGAGGACTACATGATGATGTGTCTTCACTGAAAAGCGCATTCCAAGTGGAGGGCTACCTTCTAGAGAAAGGATCTTTCATAGTGTCCATTTGCAAAAGTGATGGAGATGAGGTAGTAGTGACAGATGATGATATGATGGAGAGGTGGTCCCCCACTTGGAGAGATGTTGATGAAGAGTTTGAGAATGACTTGCTATCAAGTCATGAATTTAAATTTATGTCAAGAAGGATGTTTTTTGTTTGGGAGGGAAATCATAGGACTACTGCTTGGATGAGTGTTATAAAGGATATCTTTCCTACAAACAAAAAATGACACATAAGAGTGGTTTGCACAATAATTGATCCTAGAAAAATAAGTGAGATTGCTCTATTGGTTGGCCTATAGTGCATGAATTTGTAAGTACTTTGATACTTTTTTTTCTTTCATTATTTTGTGTTGTATAATTCCTTACCTTCATTATTTTTATTGTGTTCAAATGAACTAATCTTTTGATGTATCTTGTAGTATGAATGAGCATGCCATCGTCAAACCTAGCCTCCAGGACACACTCATAAATGCACACAACATTTGTGAGTGTGATCCTATGATATTATCATTGTCTCCTAATGAAGTGAAATCCATAAAGAACTGGAGGGCTCATGAGAGTAAAGGAAAAAGTCCCTGGTTTCCATTGACAAGAGGCTATCTCGCAAGATTGGTCTTTCAGGTTTAATGCTACACTTGTCTTGGTGCTTATTTCTCTTTCATTCCTTTTCTTTCTATAAAAGGACAGCTGTTGTGTAGGTTGAGTACAATACAGACCTTAAATAAGAAATCCACAAAGAAGCCTATAGACTAAAGAACAGAAGCTGAAGGAAAGCAATGCGTCTTAATTCAAAAGAGAATTGCTGACAGGATTGGAAAGGTGAGAGTTTAATTCTTCTTGTTGTTACATTTTTTAATCATTTTATGCATCTAACATGCAATGCTTAGATAGGTTTTGAATTGCATAGATCCAGGCTATTTGCCTTGTGATTTGATGGTTTGGACTCTTGTGTAACTTTGGAGAAGCTGCAACTCATAGCAAAGTCTGATTTGAGATTAGAGAAAAAAATCATTTTTCTTTCCTTGTTGGAGGCTACAAAACCAATGAGGGATATGTATTTCATGCCTGTGGGAGATCTGGAGTATAGAGGGTGAGTTGTTCCTTTCATAAATAAACTTATTTTGTAGTGTTTGTATGTATTATAGAAGCGCCATAAGTCTTAGTTGTGTGAATACTTTGTTTTCCACTTGTGTAGATGGATTAATAGAGAGATATTTCTTGAGAAAGTAGAGACCCAGGCTTTGAAAGTTCTTGATGACTTGAGGATTATAACAACCATGGGCGTTCCTTCAGAGACACCAAAAGTTACACAATGCAACAGTATATGGAGGACATAAAACTAGAAGGAAGTAAGCATTTGTTCTTGGCTCTACGATCAAAAGATTCAAAGATTGAGAGTAAGGGAGAAAAGAAAGCAGACCGAGTCTCTCTGAGTTAGACATGGCTACTCATAGGGTTGTCTATAGGTTGGTTCCTTTTAGTTTTAATGATGGTGCTTTTCTATTTGTTTTGTGAAGCTTATAACAACATTGAACTTGACAATTATTTTTGTTGGTCTCAATTTCTTTGTGAACATTTCTTCATATAGGAGGTCGAAATAATTAGTGATTGTTGATTTGTAGGTATCTTGGCAAGAGAGAAAAAGATCTTAGAGATTCCAAATTTGTGCAAGAGTTGGGTGGAAATTGGTCATGCTGCTTTGCATGTATCCTCCTGGCATGCACAATCACTCTCAATGGGAACTTGAAATTTGTCCTTGGTGTGGATAGACTTCCCTAAGAGACAAGTCTTGGTGTGTGACAGAGACTTTCACAAGAAATATGCTTCATCTAAGGACACTGGAGAAAGTAAGGATAAAATGGGGGGAAGCTCTAGAAAAACAAAAACATAAGCACAAAAACAAGAACAACAAGCTCAAAAGAAAGGTAATATACACACATGTTGAGTTTCTAATGTTGTTTATGATGAGGGTTTGGAATAGTATACTAATGTTATTCTTTCCTATCCATTTAAATGAGGAGCCATCTAATCCACCAAGGCAATATAAGGATCAAATGGAGCATGCAAGTAAGGTTCTAGTTATTTTTGTTTCTTGCTATCTGTGTTTCAAAATTTGCTTTGGTTGTGTTTGATATAAATTTTCCATGTAGGTTCATAATCTATTACAAAGTTAGTACAACATTATGTATTTCATAAGGCACAGTCACTGGATAGTCCGACTCATGATATCACTCCATTATGTGCTTGTATGGTGGGTGATTACATAACCATGGGCATGGACTTTTCATAGTTCAGGAAAAATGAAAAGTATACTATTTTGCATGAGTGTTTCATGCTATAGTTAGCCTTGATCGAGACTACATGCGGTTGGGTAAGAAGATTAAGTGGGCTGTGGATTTTATATTGGTTGACTTTTCCACTAGATTTCCACTTGATGAGAGAGGACCATTTGGAACCTCTTGTTGGAGGACCATGTGCATTATGAGCTTGCTGTTGCACTAGCTTCATTATTAGATAGTGGCTGGATGGCAGTTATATGTTCTATAAGGTTCACTATCTAGCTCTATTGTTGTTATATGTCCTCTATTCCCATTTTTCTTGTATGAGATAGTGTCATTTGATTGTAGATTTGATTGTAGGACACTGTGTTTCTTGGATGGAGTGCTTTGCATTTATTCAAGGCTTGGAAGTTGTTAGACGTGTAGTCATTCATGACAAGCTTCCACATGGATACTGTAAATACCATGGTATAACTCTTAGGGTATGCTACAATTCCATGCATGGTGTGTTGTAATGCTACATTCATGAACTTTTCAATGTGTTTCTTTATGTGGGATTGATAGATGCCATGTTACATGGAGTATGCATGCTAGGTTTCGATGGTAAAATCATACATTTCATTTGCATTCCATATGTGTGGTCACATGTAGTCTTTCATGCTATGATACTTGTTGGCTAAGATCATTCTTTGGTATGTGGTTCTCTATGCGTGACTCACAGATGTAGTCATCTATATTGGCTCTAGTATGTAGAGCTAAGAATAATCCATCAATTTATTTGGAAGAGAGTGTTCCACTATTTCAAAACCTTTCCATTGATCCGCTATCTGATTTATGGACTCACTATGTGCCTCTCAATGAGAGGACAATAGTGCCTACATCTTCTCAGATGGCTTGAGGTGGACTTGAGCGATGTTGCTGCTTTGTTGGGTGCCTTTTGTCTCTCTTATGTGTTCTAGGAGGAGATGGGTTGTGGCACAACTCCTCTCATGCATGCTTGTCAGGTAGACCTTGTTTTTCTTTTGATTCAGATAGTAGTATTATGGCTACCATTGTTGAGCCACTTGTAGCAGATCACATTCTGGGAAATGGGTGAGGTTAGAGCATGATGGCAATGGGGATGAAGATAGAGTGGAGCCCATCACAAATCCATATGATGATTAGTATGGTATTGAACTTAGATCTTTCTTTGATGACATTTGGATATTTTTGGATTGTTGTTATTGTGTCTTTAATGCTTTGACTTACTATGGTTTCAAATGTATGTTTGATTGTAGTTTGTTACCATGCTATGCAAAAGAAATGGCAAGATTCATGTCAAAACTGAAAGAAGATATGATGAGAGGCATTCAGATAGGCCATGAGCTCGCATTTACTTTGTTGATGATGAGTGTCAAGAGGAGTAGAATATGATTTAAAAGACCATTTTGATGAGATCTTGGTGATACTTATGAAAAGAAGACCCATTTTGAATATGGTAATATTGCTCTATGTATTATGAAATCCTATGCTTTCAAATGACACTTGGGTTTTTTAACATATGGGTGAGCTAACAGTAATGTGGTAATATTGCTCTATGTATTATGCAATCCTATGCTTTCAAATGACACGGGTTCTCCCACATATGCGTGAAGTGATATTAATGTTACTAAGTATAATTTCAAGCAATGTGGATGTTTTGATTATAGGAAAATAAAAACCATTTTGAATGTAGAAGAATTGTTGTGTATGTGATGCAATCCAACATTTTGAAGTGACACTTCACTTTCTTTTGATTACTAAATGACACATATTGGAAGTTACATTATTGAGATAATTCTAATCAATTTTGTATCTTTTCTTGTAATGTTAGTCCAAAACATCACTTTTTGACCTCGGGTTTGTATACAGGTCATTTGACACCCAAATCATGTCAACTACAAGAAACATTAATCTTGAGATTTTAGTGAATCTAGACAACTCCAATCACATTACTTAGAAATGTACATTGGTTTATTGGATGACATATGGGAATATGTTGATGGTACATTAACAAACCAGCTATTGGTAATCCAAGAGTAATCCATAGACACAATCTATTTCACATGCACAATTTAAATGGGATAGGAAGGACAAATATAATTACCATTTGACAAAGCAAAATGTACAAGATGTTGTGCTTGGATAGTTGAATACAATGAAAACATTAAAAAAGGAGTGGGATATGTTTGCAACTTTATATGAGGCAAATGAATACCTAGGATCTTGATGAAGAGAAAGCAAATCAATAAAAGCTTTTGACATAGCAATCAACTAAGACATGCGTATATAGTGAGGCTGGAGGGGTATTTTAATCCAAAATTTTGGAAAAATATAATAGAATTACAATAAGAGGAGGGGTATTTTAATTCAATTTTTTAAAAAATTCACTTAGTGCATAAGTAGAGAGGAGTGTTTTTATTGTGGGAGAAATGTTAGTTGAGGGGATTTTTAAATACCCTTTGAACACACGTGATACATAGCGTTTCTTAGTAGTGCACCCCCCAAGGAAAGCATACACTAATAGTAGAAGCTGCTCTTATGCTTCATTGCTTCACCTCACATCAAGAACCCAAGTCGTGTATAAGCAAACCAAACTACTCTTATCCTTCATTGCTTCATTTCACATCAAGAACCCAAGATATGTACAAGGAAGCCAAACACATCTTATGAATAAGGGTTGCTACTCAGTCTTGCATTCATGTTGTAAAGTCTTCAATAAGGTACTTTTAGGAGTTCTTAAGACCTCCTATATGTGAGGCAAATCCGTGTTTGCACAACAAGTCCTAACAACCCAAACAGGGCTAGTTAGAGGTGATCTTGATGGAGCGAGCGAGAAAAAGCGAGTAGGCCCAAAAAAGCGAGCGATCTTTTCCACAATCCCTTATAGAGGTAGCCAACATAGCTCTGTGAAATCCACTATTTGGGAAGAATCTCCAAAATGAAACTTAACCTACTTTCCATATTTGGGAGAGTAAAGCAAGTTGATAATAGATTATAATTATCTTGATAATGTAACTTGGACTTGGTAGCATAGGAGAGACTAAAGCAACTAACACTTTTCCAACAACTCAATCCTCATATCCTTCAGTGAGTCTATTGAGGATGACTTGCACAATTTATTGATATTTCATAGTCCCTCATATGGCTGCAAGTTGTATATTCATGCCTATGAATGCACGTGGTACACTAATTTTTTTACGGTGAACCACACAAGATGCTTTCATCTCATTATTTGAAACTAATTATTAGGATGGACCACTATAATTCTTATAATTATCAAGCATTACTTGCTATAGCATACATTTATTTCATGTATTATTTAAGCTACTTAAGCTTGGACAATGCTTTCGTGCTACCATGTAGCTTGTTAGCATTGCCCCTAAAGGGGCAATCTATAGCAACAATTTAGTTTCCTTGGAATTTGGGTTAATGGACACTTGGAAACCATGGAATTGGCCTCGGGTGCCAACTCAATATGTAATATGTTGCTACCCTTGTCCAAAATCTGGGGTATGGGGGTGCAAGTTTTATATATAATATGCATGGATTTCATTTAAAATTTTCAAATATGCAAGGGAAAAATATGACAATTTCATGTCCCCCCTCCCACAAATTATAAGGTATATACCTTGAAAAATATGCAAGATTTTAATATTTGTACATATTTTTCATAATATGTGAGGCCCAAGCCCCCCCTTTTGGATGAGGGGGGGTAAAAAAGAAACACTAAAATATGAAAACCCATCTCCTAGTGTAGAACACAACCATGTTAATTTGAATAATTTCTAATCATGGCATATTGTTAAATTCATCTCATACTCAATATTTTGATAGATTTTCTTACTAAAGGGAGTTGGCACCCCAAGGGAATTGGTTAGCACACTTGAGTAGAGCCTGATAAGTGAGACCCATGCTAAAAGAGCTTCCACAAAAGAAAATAAGTGTAGGATGCAACCTCCAAGTCCTATAGCCCATGATTCAGGCTTACCAACCAGAGAGCACATTTTGATCTAGCATAGGGGACGGCACGGTGATGGAGTCATCATCACTATATTTTATTCTTTCAAGATTGCAATGTTTCTACCTTGTGTTGATAGTGAATGCATCTGTCCAAATATGAAATTAAAGATTTCCCTCTTCTGCTTCCCTTTGTGGCTAGATTCTTGTAGTTGTGCATTGTTGTGGACATGATTTAGATGTGATAGCAGTTATCGATTATGGACTTGGCTCATGAACAAGTATGAAAAGAAATCCAAGATTGAAATGCTCCACCTATTGCACAAGCTAGACAACATGCAATACATCAAAGGTAACGATTTGTGCACTCATGTTAGAGGAATGAAGGAGATTTATAATCAACTTGCATGTGCAGTAGAAGCCTATAGGATTCCTGTGGAGCACCAGAAGCTAAAACTCTTAAAATCTCTGCCAAGCACTTGGCATGCATTCCAAAGCACTTTGATGACCAATAACGGGCTAACATGGGAGCAAGCAGTAGATGCATTGTATGAAGAAGAGACCATGAGAATCGACTTGGGTATGCAAAAAACGAAGATTGATCATGCTTTGATATAAGCACACCACCAAAGGATCAAGCCCTAGTAGCGAATACTCCATCGAAGTTTCCTATAGGCCCTTGACGAGATCGAGACATGAAGGTAAATACAGATATTGGAGCATTTAAGGTTACTTTAAACTTGAATGCCAAAGGAAGCTGGTAGATTTGGAATGTCAAGTGAAAGAGGTCAAGATGGTGGGATCTTCAACAACAGATTCTAGAGGAAACAAGGTATGCATGCACTACATGCATGAGGCCCCAAAAGCTTGCAGTAAAATGAAGATGTGCATGGTGGATAGTCTCATACTTGATTCAGGATCAAAACAACATATGATCTATCATAAATACTGGTTCATATGTTATACACCATACACTTCAAGACAGACTATTCAAATGGGTGATGACATCGAGCATGTTATTGAGGGAGTCGAGGATGTTGAATTCAAGCTCGCTACTATATAGGTGATGTTTTTTGACTCCCTCGAGTACTATATGTTCCAAATCTAAAGAGAGACTTGATTTCAGTCGCTATGTTGATAGACATGGGAGTCATAGTTGAGTTTAATGCCAAATCATATATAATTCATCATGAAAATTCAAATGAAGTAGGATCCAAGGGCATAGGACATCAATCATTGTATTTACTTAGATATATTGTGGAAATTAGAAATGTAGTCCTTGTAGCAATAGTCTAGTAATAGCAACATAGATCCGTGGCACAAACGACTTGCTCACACAAGCTTTAAAAACATCAAACGCCTTCATTCTCAAAATTTGGTCCGAGGTCTATTTATCCCTGATCATCTGAAGTTAGAAACTTGTGAGGCATGTGTCCTAGGTAAACACATTACACATCCATTCTCACATCAAGGCTAAAGAGGTAGTCAACTTCTTGCTCTCGTTCATTCATATTTGTGTAATCCTATGCCTGTTGCTTCAAAAGGGGGGGGGGGGGATACTACATGATAGTTACAGATGTTATTTTTCAAGAAGGTAAGTTTCCAGGAATGACTGATCACACTAATGATCCATCCATGTTTGAGTTTCTTGAGTCTAGTTCCATTGATCATGAATTACCTTCAGCTACTAATGTTGTTGATGTTCAATCAGTTGCCCTATTTGAAAGTGAAAAACCCTCTAATCTATCTTGCAAGGAAGAGAATGTGATAAAATGTACATTTTTGCATTACAATCTCTCCATTCAAATACAAAGAACACAATCCACGTGCAAGTAGTGACATCATCTTCATCTTCTTTGTCACTTAATCCAGATCATGATCCTTCTCACTATGAGGACCAAGTTGCAGAATGCCCCAGTGTAGATTTACCACCTTCTGATGGGCCTCCTCCTAATGATCTCACTTTTGATGATGTTTATCATGAGCTTAAGAAACCTTATGCTCCTAGCAAGTCAGAGATTCATAGTGCACTACCTCGATCTTGTAAGCCTTCTATCAAAGTCATAGAAAATATATGCATCAACTATACAACTAAATGTCCCTAGATTCATGCTCAAGCTTACTTTTAGATGGACATTGGACCTAATCCCTCCAACTATGAAGAAGCTTTGTCTGCTCCGGATGCTTTAGAATTGAAGCACACCACACCATAGAGGAAGAATATGTCTCTTTGATAGAAAATTGCACATGGACTTTAGCCATTCCATGCAAACGGATTTTTAAATGTAAGTATAGAGATGATGGTTCTTTATCCAAATGCAAAGCATGCCTTGTCACCAAGGGCTATTCTCAAGTTGTAGGTATTGATTATTTTGAAACTTTTTCTCTAGTCATTAAGCTAACCACAATGCGAGTCCTTCTTGCATATGTAGCCTATGCACATTTGGAAATACATCAAATGGACGTCAAGAACTAGGGGGGGACACTTAGTGTAATATGTCTATATCATATGCATTCAATGCTTCTTTTCTAAATCTCAAATTTGAGCAATTACGTCCAAAGAGGGAAAATTCCCAAATGGATGCCCAACATAATTATGAAATTATACAAATTTGAGGAAAGCCCTAAATTTTTACATCTCAAAGAATACAAAAAATCAGAAAAGCCCTTAAATCTACAAATTAGGGTTTAGAAAAAAATTAGGGTTTCTCAAAATTTGGGGCTTTGCAAAATTTCTTGTATGGAAGGATGCCTATAGCTCTCAGGAGGACTCACTCACCTTTAGAAGCCATGAAGCTTGTTTGTTGTCCACAAGAAAATGAGGATGTCTACGACATTCAGGAAGCTATTGGTGCCTATCTCTCTTCTACTACCCGCCATGTTCTAGTAACTACCCAAAACTATTTCTTCGGCGTCATCTACCTTCATGTGCGCACTAGTATCAGCCTCGTCCATCAGTAGCTCATGTAGAGGTGTCATAAGTATGCATAGAAGATCGATGACATAGCTCCATCAAAATTGCTCGTGATCTACATCATCTACAATGTAACCTCTCCTGCTGCATATCTTGCTGATCGACAATCATTGGAAGGTGCAATAACTCATCATCATGATGCTTCTCTACATTGACATGTAGCAGTACTTATACAATCTCTATCCCGTGACTTACATCTTCATCGCCTCTACTCTAGCCCAAGATCTGCTATTTGCTCCACCCCATGACTTGCTTCAACACACTAAATGAGCCACCCTACTGATTTTGGACCTATCTAAATATCTTGGTTGCCCCGAAACCCTAAAAGTCGCCATCTCTAGTTTACTCAATCTTTGAGCAAAAAAATAATTGGGGCTTTCATGATCTTAGTCCCAACTTGTGAATGCATAGAAAGCTCTTCAAATCAAATTGTGTAGCATCATAAATATGCACAGACGCTATGAGAAACAATAGACAAATGACATGTGTAACATCCATGGAATACAAATATAAAGACAATGATAGAATGCTAAAGAATACTATATTCTAGAGCAATAGCTCGCACAACATCTGCATACACAATGACCTCAGAATGCTAGTAATAGCATGAGTACAGAACTGTCTCATGGTTAGAGAAGTAGCCATTGAAGACTACAACTGCTTGGAGATTTGAACCGTCAACCCTTGCAGCTAACCTACCCTCGCACACCCCTCTAGGTCACTGCTGCTAACCCACATGGTTATGCAATAACACATGGCACTCATGGTGGACTATTTGAACCACACATGCACATCCCCGAACTGAATTCAGATGCCTTACATGGTGCAAAGTGTATGTGCAACAATCATTTTAGGCATAGCCTTAGCAGAGAACTAGGTGCGGTAAGTTAAATCTCACCCTTCACTCAGTACACAAGAATTACAAAGCATCTCATTCCAAAAGACATCCAGAAAAACATACACTCTCTGTAGTCACAATGCCTATCTAAACATCCTTTTTTTATTTCTCCTCCCCATCCAAAAGCATCCTCGCATTTTGGACATCTTCGATGTTGCCTGTCCAAAAGCAACCACTATAGTGATGTATGCGCTTAGCTGTACAATGACACTTTATTCTACGAGGCCCTTTCGCACAGCCATCACCATAGTTCTACTCTTCATCCGAACTAGAAACGTACTAAATAGGTGCAATAATACAACTCACCTTGCTCAGTCCCGCATCACTACTCTCAGGCAACTCTGTCTCCAACTGCATCATCGCTCCACTCCAATCGTAGACTCCAAATGTATGTGAAACAAAATCTCGAAGACCTGCCCAATCTTGGAATTCAGTGCCTGCTTCTTATCCACATGAGTTGCCACCTGTAAAGCCTCTGCATGAATTTGCTCCTTTAGGATCTGAGCCCATGGCACTGCCCTCTCTTTAGCAACATCTATCATCCCTCGAGTTCGAGGAGTGATGGTGTATGTTTTGGCCTGCAAGAACAATGACTCGAGTATCTAGCGATACAAGTCCTTCATTTGAGCATCCAAACATCCTTGTATTTGCCCCTAGTAGGAGCTCCAAACTCTGTTGGAACACTGAAAGGAAAGAGTAGAGTGGACACAAAATCAGAATACTTGCTTATAGAATGAAGAAGAAAGAGGTCCTTAAGTAGGCACCTCATACAAGGTCACTGACATCACTGATGACCTCAAAGCTCCACAATCATCTCCTCAATCGGCTCCTAGATTCACTCAATCATCCTATGTGGCTTTTCCACCACCTAACTGTGCTTGTGGGCACCTAACTGTGCCTCTAGCACTCACACATAGAAACATAAGGTGTGCCTGAGGCATACACCTTGAGATATCCCAACAAACCCCCCCTCAAGGAAATGCCTCAGGCTATGTCAAGGATACATCTAGTCTCATAGTTTCCCATGCCATCTCATGGTGGTCAAGGATTAATCTATGACTAGGTTCTCATGCTAGCAAGGGTTCCCTTGGGTGTAAGGTAAACAGAAAGGGATACAAACAGACCTTCCAATGGTTATCTCCCCTACATGTACATGCACACAATGTCTGTAGGAGGTACCATGGAACAAAACATACACATGGCCTACATCATAAGGTGACCAGAGGTGTTTACAAAACACACACAACACAATAGTTTATTTTCATTCATTTTGGAGGACTATCCAGGCTGAGTACCTTGACATAAAAAGAGAGATCTGGAGCATACATAGAGATGATTTAAAATGCATAATCTTCATGGGATGCCTCATCTTGTGGAGGCAAATTCACTGTAAGTAGATTTGCATTTTCTGTCTTTGCTTTGTCTCTGCAAAACTTCTCACTATGGTTGTTTTTGCCACAGTGCTTGCATGGATTAACTTTGAAGCAGTCCTTTGAAAGGTGATTTGTCTTTCCACAGTGATTGCAAGGAGAATACTTGCCCTTCTGGAATTTCATAACATAAGCAGTGTCATTGCCTTTCCTTAGCTCCATATGTCTTTCTTCTTCTTGGAGAGCTGAGATAATGCCTTCAAGGTTTGGATTGGGAAGATTCTTCAAAGTGCTAACAATGTGATCAAAACTTTCAGGCATACTCTTAAGTAACACTGCCATAGCATCATCAGGGGTGATAGGAGAGTTGATAGAAGCTAACTGAGTCATAAGACTCTGCATATAGTTGACATGAGCAGCTAAAGTAGTATCACTTGCCATCTTTAATTCAAAGAAAGAGATTTTAAGTGATAGTTTAGATATGTGAGAGCTTGCACCAAAAATCAAGTCTAGCTTCTGCCATGCTTCCGATGGAGACTCCAAGTCAGATATATGATGTATGTAATCATCACCCAAAGCTAAAGCAATTATACCATATGCTTTTTCTTCTCTTGCTAGATCCCTTGCCGGTCGTGTCGGAGTTGAAGATTGTCCAGCATTTGAGGCCGTAGAAGAAGCGGTAGGAGTAGGTTTGACAAGTCCCCATAAGTTCTCCCGCATTAATGCAAATTTTACCTTCATTTGCCATGTATGGAAGCCCTTTCCATTGAACTTCTCAAGATTATATAAGGTAGCCATGAGAGGGTCTAACCTAGATATTGGGCAGTGTCTATCTCTCTTACAAGGCAAAAAGAACTGAAATACTTCCAAAGTATAGGCACTTGATGTAGCAAATAGTAGTGACTAGTTTTCAAACAGTGATGCTACTTTTTGCATGCTTCATAGAAGTGGATGAAATAAACACTTTCCAATCACAACCAGGTCTAGCAAGTCAAAACAAAACTGAAGCAACACTTGTAGTGAAGTTATTGAAAACTTCAAAAGACGAGAAATGCTAGAGTAGCATTTTATGTAGCATCATTTTCAAAAGTATGTCAAAACTGTCAAAACTAGAGAGCTGAACTTGGAGGACTCATATCACACTCTTCAAAGCAAAAGAAAGGGGGCTTTCTGAGGCAAAAGAAAGCTGGTATACCACAATAGATCCTCTGGGAAGAAGAGGCAAAAATATGCGTCAGGTCACCTTCACCTTCTTGAACAAAGTCGACTGGTTTTTCTCTGTTTTCTCCTTCAATATGCAGCCATTGCTGCTCAGATTTCAGCACAAGGTAGCTCTAGGTATGGAGAAGCTTGCCCTAAAAGGAATTAGACAAAGACAGAGCAAGCGCAGAGAAATCGCAGGAAGAAGAATCGATGTTTTTCGTGCAATGGCGACCAGCAGAGCGCATATTTCTTTGATTGCTTGCAGCCCGAAATTCACCCCAACAAGAGGGATCTCCAGCAGAAAGGGCGTGGGAAATGGGTGAGAATCGGAGGAGAACAAGCTCAAGCAAATTTTTGGAAGAAGAGGGAGAGATGGTGAAGAAGAAGAAGAGGAAGAAGATGATGATGTGGCAGAAATGGGCTCAAGGGGGATCAAATGGCTCTGATACCATGTTGGAACACTGAAAGGAAAGAGTAAAGTGGACACAAAATCAGAATACTTGCTTATAGAATGAAGAAGAAAGAGGTCCTTAAGTAGGCACCTCATACAAGGTCACTGACATCACTGATGACCTCAAAGCTCCACAATCATCTCCTCAATCTGCTCCTAGATTCACTCAATCATCCTATGTGGCTTTTCCACCACCTAACTGTGCTTGTGGGCACCTAACTGTGCCTCTAGCACTCACACATAGAAACATAAGGTGTGCCTGAGGCATACACCTTGAGATATCCCAACAAACTCTACCTCCATCATCGCCGATGTACACGTTGGTTGCACGATCATCCCTCCATCCATAGGCAAAAAGAGACGTTGATGAATCAATTGCACTGTCAACTCCTGATGCTCATTCAAGAACTCCACAGTAGATCCTACCACCAACTGCTATGGGCAAAGTGACAATGCTGATGGATGAACAGCCACCCTCTACTGATCAATACTGCTGAAACTATGAATCTGTAGCTGCTAGAGATGAGAATCAATCAAATGGGAATCTATATACACCAATGGAAGGAGAGGAAGAAATTGAGCATGATCCATCCCATGGCGAGTCGAAGGAGAAGAAAAGAGATAACAATGAATGCCTATGAGAGTTGGAAGGCAAATGCACTAAAGAGAACTGCAAGTGTGATTAAGAGCAAGTAACAAGCAACTGGTACATGCAAATAGTCGCTCAAGAGTTGTAATTCAGATTGCCAATATCCTGCCCTTACGATAGTGAGTTGCATGGCGGCTAGAGGCTAGGACCTCGCAGAAGACTATTGTCATCATGCTAAAAACTCTTCTGCCACATGTCCTCCTATGATATCTTGGCTGCCTCCACCCAAGAAATCTGTGCCTCATTAGAGATGGGGAATGGACATTGAAGACTGCCATCATGATGGTATGGACGAAGCCAAAACCCATTAACTAAATGTGGAAGTACGTGCCCTTGCAAATCCGTAAGATAAAACGATGTCGATCCGCAATCATGAAAAACCCAGAATGGACCCGGCCATTGCAATTTCAACTTCCGTGGCATTTTTTCAAGGAGAGTGTTGAATAGAAGAATCAGCTACCCATGCTCAAAAGATGTCTTCTTGGACACCAAATCCACCCTCCACTTGCACCTGCTAGCTTGAACCTCCAAGGTGAGATAATATCTCTCCAGCTGCAAATCATCCACTTGGTCTAGAACATCCAACCGGAATACCATAGAGTCCTTTGGAAGAAGCCTGTCCTCCACTGCAATCCTCAGACTCGAAACAATATGCTCGATTGGTGTGATTGCTTCCAACCCAAATGCCAGTATTTTAAAAGGAGTCAACCCTGTGGCCACCTTGAATGATGTGTGGTACGCCCATAGTGCTACCCTAGTAACTTCTCATCCCAATTCATGTGGTGCTCCTTCACCATTAGCGACATGATCCTCTTGAAAGTATGATTGGTAGACTCTGCTAGTCCATTTGCTTGTGGATAATAGGGGGAAGACTTCTCGTGAATCACCATATAAAAATCATTCATCCGCTTGATGACTTTGTTGACAAAGTGAGTCCCCCTATCGATGACAATCTCAATTGGACACTTGAACCGAGTGAACACATCATGGTATAGACACCTTCGACCGATTTTGCAGTGTTGCAAGGCCCAAGCTTCCACCCATTCGGTGCAATAATCAATGGCTACTAGAGTGTAGCAATTCCTTGTGCGGGCAGCTATGGGCTTGAATGGACCCATGAAATATAGGCCCCATTTTTGAAATGGTTCCAGAGGCAAGATAAGTGGCATGTGGTCTAGATCAGTGGGCTGTCCCAACTAGTGGCAAAGGTTGCAACTTTTTGCAAACCATCAAGCATCCTTCTGTATGGTCGACTACCATAACCCTGCCTGCAGAACTTTCTTTGCAGTGACTTCACTTACAAAAGGGCCACCCGAAACCCCACAATGGGCTTCCATTAACACTGCTTTTTGCTCATGAGGTGGAACACGCCACAACAATGCCTCAGTTAGGAGTCGTCGGTATAGCTGGACCCCAAGACTCTACTTCAAAGGATCGGCTCCACAATGCCAAGCAGGGATGATTTTTTCGCATTAGTTTCCTTAATAAGTGAATGTTTTATATGGCTTGTGAAAGTTTATATTCTTTTATAAAAATAAAAGCTTAGTATATTCGCCACAATTTGAAACTAAAATTAAAAAAAGAGCTAGGTTTAGCCTTTAAGATTATAAAATTATAAATAAAGTCCATGAAAATTCACCAAAGTTTTATATAATAAATAAATATATTTGGAAACTTTCGCCAACATATTATATATACAATTAAAAATTTTGGCTAGATCTATAGAATTAAGCACCAAAAGAAGACTTGTGCAATCAAGAAGACTTGTACCCTTATATCCAGCGTACATTTGGCTAACTTAAGCCTATGGTAGGCCCATCATTAGCAATATGTCTACCCCTCATCAAGTCATATAGTAGGGATATATCTCTTCATGCTTCTATTTTCAACAAGAACATGGAAGGACACTACATACATAGGTAAACAAAAACAGTAAGCAGATTCTTAGAAAAAATAATCAAATGATTAAAATGACACAAAATTAAAGAATGAAATTTTCTATAATGGCTTGGTAGAAGGTGTCTTGTTACATATTTTAAGTATTTCTTTAGTCACAATTTATGATCGCAAAAAGTAGGTGAAAATTCAACTAAATTACTGAATAGATCTAGAGTAGTGAATATGCAATAAGTCACATATTTAGTTGTGTGTGTGTGTGTGTGAAAATCTAACTTTAATTTCATCATGTACTTCTATGCATTTATATTTAGTTGTGTGTATGTGTGTGTTGTTGAGATATCAAGCTCTATCCCCGACATATCTCCTGGATGACTATCATTTATGTCACCGCCTATGTTAGTTGTACTTGTGGTGTAGTTAGACTACCACGTATGTTTTGGTTTGGGTTCACATATGAACCACGTATTCTAGGTTTTGACATATAGGGTATTTCCCTCTTCTATTGTATTGTTGTTGTGTGCAAAAGTGAAGAAAGGCTTCACCCTCTAACCTTGTGTCCTCTCTCTCTTGTGTGTTGTGAAGAAAGGTGAACTTGAGTCTCCTATCTCTCTCCCTTATTCTTTACATGGTATCAGAGCCTTGTTCGTGGTAAGGAGCTCAAGAAAGCTAGCCAAGTTTGTGGTGTCCTGGTAAGAGGACCAGTGTAGCTTTCCTATTTCGAGTTTGGGAGCAAATCTCTGCAGGTAGCACAACCAGAAGTGCAGGAGTGCACTGCTTCAGATTGAGAGGCCCTTCGTGGTACGGCGAGAGCGCAGTATATGCTGCGGGTAAGGGCGAAGCCCTTGGTGACTTTATTTTTCTGATTTGAGGCCGTTTCGGGGCCCGTTTTGAAGGCGGAAGTTCTTCGCAGGCACTCAGAAAAAGGCCCTGTTTTTGATGTGCGACCACCGCGCGGCTAGTCGGTGGAAAGGTGCCACAGAAATTGCATCGTATGCCTATGTGCAGAGATATTGGGAGTTGCAGATTCATGCCTGTTGCCTGTTGATGCAAAATCGTCACGAGGAAGTGACTGTGTGGTGAAATACCACTTTCGTCAGTGTTGCAGATCTGCCCCTGTGAGGCTCTTTGCAGAAGTTTTGCTATTTGCCCTTCTGAGGCATTTGCTGTGTTTACAGGTTGCTGTTGCAATTCGTGATTTGTAAAATGTCTGAGAATCTGTCTACCATTGTCAGTGAGAAGCTTGACAAGAACAACTTCCAAGCATGGAAGTTCAGGATGACAAACTTCTTTATGGGAAAGGGAGTTTGGGATTACATCAGTGGTGAAACTGCAGAACCAGTTTTGGGTGCTGCTCCCACTCCTGCTGAATTGAAGGCCTTTAAAGAATGGCATGAAAAAGCCAGAAAATGCCTGTATTGGCTGTCCGTTAGCATTTCAGATTCTATGATTGTGCATATACAGGATCTAGAGACGCCTAAGGAGGCATGGGATACATTGGTGAAGCTGTATAGCACAAATACCAAAGCACGAAAGATGCAGCTAAAGCAGGAGTTGCACAATGTGCAAAGGAAAAATATGAATATAAATGAGTATTCCTTGAAGGTGAAAGGCCTTGCAGATTCTCTTGCCTCCATTGGAGCACCTGTTGATGATGAGGACTTAGTGTCCGTGACCTTGAATGGTCTTGGGAAAGATTATGCACAATTTCGGACATCCATTGGAGTCCGTGAAACATTTCCTGATTTTCAGGAACTTATTGCTCTCTTGCTGAGTGAAGAGCAAAGGAATGGTGGTTCAGCCACCTCAACTTCTCAAGAGACTGCTTTCTACTCGAATACAGGTAGAGGCAGAGGTAGAGGAAGAGGCCGCTCTGGTGGCCGTGCAGGAAATCAGAACCAACAGCAACAACAGGAAAACCAGTCCTATGGAGGAGGACGTGGTAGTTCTAGAGGCAGGGGGAGCCAAAGAGGCCGTGGTTCATGGCAAAGGAACCAGCAAGTAAATAGCAGCATAGAATGCTATTATTGTGGAAAGCCTGGACACAAGGAGAATACATGCTATAAAAAGCAGAATGACATCAAAAGTGGAAAGTTGCAGCAAAGCAACTATGCATCATCAAGTGGGCATGGTGACGACAGAAATGAGCACCTTTTTGTGATGCAGCATATGGTTAACTCCATGTCAGGAGATGCTGCAGCTTGCAATGATGTTTGGTATGTTGATTCAGGTGCCTCTAACCACATGACCAGTCATGGTGAGTGGTTTCATGATGTCAGAAATTTGGATAAGCCAGGTTATGTTGAAACAGGTGATGATACTGCACACCCAATTACGCAGGTTGGTAAAGTGCCATTGGCTATGCAGGATGGCAAAACAAAGTACTTGGCAGATGTACTTCATGTTCCAAAAATCACTAAGAACCTGGTTTCAGTTGGCCAGATGGTTGAGCAAGGTCTGCAGGTTAGATTTAACCCTGATGGATGCTTCGTTGAGGACTTGAAAAATAAGTGCCGCTTGGTTGCGAAAGGCAACAAAAATGGCAGAATGTTCACCTTGGATGTTGATATGCCTGAGGTGAAAGCTGCTATGTTTGCGCATGGGAGAGGTGTCATTGCAGATATTGAGATATGGCACAAGCGTATTGGGCACGTGAATATACAAAGGCTGAAATCTATGCAAACAAAAAACATTGTTGCAGGTTTGCCTAAATTCAGAGTTGAGGGAATGCAAAAGGTATGTGAAGCATGCCAAATGGGTAAGCAGGCCAGACATGCATTTCCCAAAAATGCTAAGGTGAGCAGAAGACCTTTGGAAGTGATCCATTCAGATGTTTGGACAACCAAAGCTGCTTCTATTGGTGGATGCCATTATTATGTGACGTTTATTGATGACTACACTAGGAAGGTGTGGATTTATTTTATGAAGCACAAAAGTGAAGTGTTCAGCCATTTCAAGGCTTTTAAGGCCATGGTTGAAAAAGAGAAAGGTGTGCATATTAAAGTGCTAAGATCTGATGGAGGGGGAGAGTACTTTTCAGAAGAATTTTGTGAATATCTAAAAGAACAGGGAATTCAAAGGAAGTACTCATGCAGGTCTACCCCTCAGCAGAATGGGGTTGCAGAAAGGAAGAACAGGCATATTGCAGAAGTAGGACGGGCGATCCTAAATGAGAAAAACATGCCTGATTATTTTTGGGCTGAAGCAGTAGCAACTGCTGTTTATATTATGAACAGAACCCCCACTGCAGCTGTCCATGGCATGACACCTGAAGAAATGTATACAGGCCAAAAACCAGATATTTCTCACTTGAAGGTATTTGGTTGCATAGCTTATGTTCATGTTCCTGATGAGAAGAGAACAAAGTTGGATCCAAAGGCAGAAAAATGCATCTTTATTGGATATGCTCAGCACCAGAAAGGGTATCGCTGTTATAACCCTTCCACCCGCAAAATGCAAGTGAGCAGAGATGTTGTTTTTGATGAAATGAGCAGCTGGTATGCACCAACTGTTATGGTAGGAGATGCAGATGCAGGAAATGGGAATGCTGCAATAAATGCAGAGCAGCAATCTCAAGCCTTGAGTGGACCCAGAGAGTCCTCTACTAGTGGATCTAATGCATGGACAGGGAGATTGAGATCTAGTGAATCGTCACATGGCAGCCCTGATAGTGTTGTGCAGGTATCACATAAGGGAAAAGAAAAAGTAGACCATGCTCCAGTGTTTGATGTGTCTGCTGGTAGCTCTCATGTTGATGGAGAGTCAAGTGGCTCTGAAATGAGCCTTGATGAGGAACTTGGGATTCCTTCTGTTGTTACACCTGGTGCAAGGAAAAGCAGGCATGATTTAAAGACTCCTGCAACTGATCCAGTTGTACGGAGGTCCACTCGTATTAAGTATCCAGTTGACAGGCTGAGATATGATGGGTATACAGCACATCACTATGCTTATATGGTCAAGGTTCTAGAGGAGCCAGAGCCCACATGTTTTGAGGATGCAGCAGGGCATAAAAATTGGGAAGCAGCTATGGATGAAGAGATGGCTGCCTTGGATGCAAACCACACTTGGGATTTGATGCCTTTGCCTCATGATAAGAAGGCTATTGGCTGCAAGTGGGTTTACAAAGTAAAGCACAATGCTGATGGGTCTGTTAGCAGGTACAAGGCAAGATTGGTTGCCAAAGGTTTTGCACAGACATATGGAATTGACTATGAGGAAACTTTCAGCCCAGTTGCAAGGATGGCAACCGTGAGAGCAGTAATTGCTATGGCTACTGCAAAGGGATGGTCTTTGCATCAGATGGATGTGAAAAATGCCTTCTTGCATGGTGACTTGCAGGAAGAGGTTTATATGATGCAGTCAGAAGGTTATGAGGATAACGCACACCCCGATTTTGTATGCAGGTTGCACAAAGCCTTGTATGGCTTAAAACAGGCGCCGAGGGCATGGTCAGACAAGATAGGGCAATATCTTGTCACTATTGGATTTCAGATTTCCAATTCAGATTTTTCACTTTATGTGAAAAGGACAAACAGAGGGATTGTGCTTATAGTCATCTATGTTGATGACTTGATTATTACAGGTGATAGTGATGCAGACATTAATGAAGTGAAGCTGCTGTTGAAGCAGAAATTTGAGATGAAGGATTTGGGAGAGCTGCGTTACTTCTTGGGCATTGAGGTTATTAGATCCCTGATGAGTGGGATATGGCTGTTGCAAAGGCAATACGGTTTGGACATGCTGTCCAAATATGGGATGATAGGCTGTAAGCCTATCTCTGTTCCATTGGAGCAGAATGTGAAGCTCAATGCAGAGTCAGGTGAGCTTCTTGAAGATATTACTATGTACAGGCGCATAGTAGGTAGCTTGATTTACATGACTTTAACCAGACCAGATTTGAGCTATGCTGTGGGGCTGGTGAGTCAGTTTATGCAGGCACCGAGGAAGCCACATTTGGATGCGGCTAGGCGCATACTGCGGTATGTGAAGTCCACATTGCATTATGGACTGTTTTATGAAGCTGGGTGTGCATTACAGGTACATGGATACACAGATGCTGACTGGGCTGGTAGTGTCTCAGACAGGAGATCTACTAGTGGTTTTATGTTTTCCCTTGGGAGTGGTGCCATCAGTTGGAGCAGCAAGAAGCAGCCAACAGTTGCCTTGTCGAGCACAGAGGCTGAGTACAGGGGTGCAGCAATGGCTGCATGTGAGGTAGCTTGGTTACGGAAGCTACTTGCAGATATGGGACAGTCAGTTCATGCAGCAGTTGTCATTCATCGTGACAACATTAGCAGCATCATGCTTGCTAATAACCCAGTTTATTATGCTAGAACGAAGCACATTGAGGTGCATTATCACTTTGTGAGAGAGAAGGTTCTAGCTGGTGAGATTGATCTTGTCTATGTCAGCACTGAGGAGCAGGTGGCTGATATCTTTACGAAGGCATTGGGTACCGAGAAGCTTCGCAGATTTAGGAGCTTGCTTGGTGTACGTGAGATGGATTTGAGCTTGAGGGGGAGTGTTGAGATATCAAGCTCTATCCCCGACATATCTCCTGGATGACTATCATTTATGTCACCGCCTATGTTAGTTGTACTTGTGGTGTAGTTAGACTACCATGTATGTTTTGGTTTGGGTTCACATATGAACCACGTATTCTAGGTTTTGACATATGGGGTATTTCCCTCTTCTATTGTATTGTTGTTGTGTGCAAAAGTGAAGAAAGGCTTCACCCTCCAACCTTGTGTCCTCTCTCTCTTGTGTGTTGTGAAGAAAGGTGAACTTGAGTCTCCTATCTCTCTCCCTTATTCTTTACATGTGTGTGTGTGTGAAAATCTAACTTTAACTTCATCATGTACTTCTATGCATTTATGTGTTTAGAAATTTATCACAATGCAAAGAACTTGCCAGTCAATAGAGGCTCTAAATATAAATCTACCCCTCAAGCATTCTCATACATTTAGTACACTTAAGCCATCTATCCAGTCTCACAATCTTGTATAGTGCAAGATTCTATAGATTTATGACAACAAATAAGAAGAAATGAACTAAACTAAAATGCCACATGCAAATACTTAAATGTATGTATCAATGTATAGGGGGACATACTCTCTATTTTTACAAACACACACACACACACACACACAATTAGCCGGAAAAGAAATCAGGACCAGAGGCTAGAGGCTAAGCATGGCGATGCTCGAGGGCCATAGAGGAAAGGAGATCGTGAAGGTGAAACGTTATCATGGGAGGGGAAAAGGAATTAGAAGGGGAGGGAATGAAGAGGGAGACTATGACACAAGGGAAAAGGGAGAGGGGGAAGAGAAGCATGTACATGATAGGAGAAGGAATGTAAAGATGGAGACATCAAGGGAAGAGGACCATGCTTTATTTGAAAGAAAGGACGAGATGGAAATATCAAAGTACTAGCTAGGTGGCTTTACAAGAATGAGCATGTCTCATCAAGGAATAGCTGACAAAGTGCGGATCGTACTAGCCTAATCTATCACTTAATGAGCATAAAGATCACGGAGGATCAAACCAAATACGGAAAGCCATGGGGAAAGAGACAGGAAGTATGAAACACTCAATCTATTCCAAATGTGCTTGTGATCAACAATACATGATAGGTTTCTTATATAGAGAGAGCCTTTAGAATAGTCAAACCATGTGGGATCCTCTCATCCACATCTCTCCTTGTGGATATCCTCAATCCACATCTCCACATCATGTAGTCCACATCCTAGGGTGGCTACTTTAATTCTTTCCTATACCATACCTTAGCCTTTAATCTATGTGCTCATGGCACCATATCTCAACACCTCCCCTTGGTGCCATGATCCTTTGGCTACTGCAAGGTGGTTAGATGTGAGTTACAAATCCATCACCTCCCCTTAGTGCTTGCATTGCTACTTAAGGTGGTCAAGTGTGGCTTTTACATGTCAATACCTCCCTTGGGTGCTTTCATAGCTACTTTCAAGTGGTCAAGTTTGATTTACAAGACATAGGCAAGGTTGGCAAGGTTTTTGCTTTTCAATGCTTCATGTCGATGGCGTTTGCTTCTTCACTTGACATAGTTTGATGCATGATGCTTTGTTCTTCCATGTGCCTTGATGCTTTCTGTGTGGATGCCATGTTCTCCGCTATGGTCATCTCATGCACTTGTGCTTTTGGCATGCTTATGATAGCGATGTGTGAATTCATGCTTTGATTTATCATTTGTTGCAAAGGTCTTACCAATTGATTTCTTTCAATATTGGCAGTGTCTTATTTGCTAACAATGATTCTGACTTTACAGGCACATAGAGCTTGAAAAGACAATCATTTTTCCTTTTCAGAGCATGTCCAAATTGTTTCTGGATTGCAAGTTACGCCTTGTCGAAGCTTTTGTGAAGAAGAGGGGGCCTTGATGATGTGGCATAGGGATTCACATGCAAAATTCAAACTATGCTTAGTAAGGGCTTCTGTGTGCTTAAGTCGCACTATGCCATGTGGCAATATTTTAACCCAACCAAGCAAGCAAACCTAACCATGGTATTATTTTATCTAACCATAGTTCAACTATGGTAAGATTTAATCTAACCATAATTTAATCCAAGGTTATGTTGACTATGGTTTATCTACCACGTGTCCTAAGGTTTCTGATGGGTTGTCTACGATGGCATCGAAGTCAGTCGAGCGTTGTTGTAGGAGCAAGCATGAAGTCTGTAGGAGGAGCCGTTTCATGCGGCTTTGGGTGGAGTCGTCATCGAGCAGGTCATCTATTGGCACGACTGCTTAGTTGCAGTTGTTGGAGCCTTTGCATGGGTGCTGGAGTCCATGTTGGCAAGGTGAAGGCTTGGAGTCATTGCAATCGCACTACGCTGAGAGCTTGCAGTGGGAGGCATCGTTTGATGGGTGTGCAGGAGCTTGGAAGACTTTGTGGCAGCCCGCACTATTTGGAGGCTGGTTGTGTGCAAGGCGTTGGATTTTTGAGATAGCTTGCAGAGATAGCTACTGGGCTAGCTAATGGGTTGGCTAATCCAAGTCATTCGAATCGTGCTGAGTGTGCTGAGCAAGAGGTCGTGTGCGTGCGGACGTGCGGACACTGGCTCGCTAAAGGAGCGGAGCATTTGTCGGCTGGTGTTAGATAGGACTTTGTTGAAGGGAGCCGTTTGGACTTGGTCTTGAGCCTGTGAGGAGGTGGGTCGTTGAACAAGGAGAGTCACTATTGTCACCGCTTGTGGAGGCCCGATGCTTGCTGAAGGTGCACTGAGTTACGGGTTGCTAGGTTGTGGTCGTTGAAGCTTTGGAGGTAGAGCTTTAGGCTGAGGCTTTGGAGTTGTGGGAGGATTTCTCACTGGGCCGATCATAGACTAGGATAGAGAGATATAGTCTCTCTAGAACATTCCTCACACTCTCACTAATCTCCTTCTCCAAGATCTCTCAAGAAGAAGTGCAATGAATGGAATTCTCTCGCTCTTTCTCTCAATGAATTGTCACAAGAACTCTCGAGATCTAAAACTAATCTTATATTTTGAAACTAATCTAGGAATGGGAGCAATCCTAGTGAACTACTAATGAGCTAAACTAGGAGAGCCAAACCTATGCTCTGATACCATGACAAAGTGTGGATCGTACTAGCCTAATCTATCAGTTAATGAGCATAAAGATCACGGAGGATCAAACCAAATATGGAAAGCCATGGGGAGAGAGACAGGAAGTATGAAACACTCAATCTATTCCAAATGTGCTTGTGATCAACAATACATGATAGGCTTCTTATATAGAGAGAGCCTTTAGAATAGTCAAACCATGTGGGATCCTCTCATCCACATCTCTCCTTGTGGATATCCTCAATCCACATCTCCACATCATGTAGTCCACATCCTAGGGTGGCTACTTTAATTCTTTCCTATAGCATACCTTAACCTTTAATCTATGTGCTCATGGCACCATATCTCAACAATAGCCCCCTCCTTTTATAGCCAAAAGAGGGGGTCTCTCCTAATTAATGCATCCTCCCACATGCATGGTGTGTGTGGAAATGTCTCCCATGTGGGCTAGGCAGTTATGCACTCTCAATTGTGTGCAACAACCCTTTGCCTCAATTTTCCACATAAATCAAGCCCCATATCTCAAGTCTATGATACTCCCTTGGTCTCTTCCCAATTTTATAATATGTTCAAACCTCTAGGAGGACAAGTGGAGGGTCGGCACAAGGAATCTTGCCACCTCATCCTACTTTCCCCATTATTTAACTAGCTCTCTTGGACCTTCTATACCTTCCCCACATGGGCCTATTCTATATGGAGGGAATAACCCAATATAATATCCATCTCCACTTATTTTATATTGCTTCTCCCATGGACTTTGAGCCATATCTCACTAAATGCAGCCTAGGTGGAGGGGTGGCACATGGAGGAGCCATGCCACCTTACATTTTATAATATTACTACCATGGATTATGTACAACACAGCTTATGGGTCCTCTTATGTGGAAGGGTGGCACATGGTCATGCCCTGCCACCTCAATCCTGGGCCCTATGCACACCATATTTTATTATACTATTGCCACATATACAAACACACACACATATTAATGCCTTTTTCCTTAGATAATTTTATCCATAATAGTTCCCCCCCCAGGTAGGGAATGCACAACATTTCCATGCCTGATTCCATCAGCACAAAGAAAGGCTTGAGGTAATGCTTTTGTTGATCACCTTCTTGCCATATGGTTCATGCAGCTCTTGAACTTGTACAGACCCATTGCTACGTTCCTTGATGACTTTGTATGGACCAATGCACAGTGGCAGAAACTTCCTATCCATTTGGTGGTCCAATCTGTTATCAAAGCATAGCACAACATCCCCTTCAGCAAAGTGTCTTTCCCATCCCTTGCAAATCTTAGCATCCAAGTGGGCCTTTTGTCGATTATTTTGGATCTCTATTTGGTGTAGTGCAAGGCATCGGGTTTCATCTAACTTCTCAAGTTGTACCAATCTGGCCTCTACATGTTCATTTTCTATCATCCTCTGTTCTTGTGCCAATCTCAAAGCTGGAATCTCTATCTCTAGTGGTAAAACGGCCTCAATACCATACACCAACTCAAAAGGAGTGTGACCTGTAGATGTTTTATGAGTGATGTTGTAAGCCCACATGGCTTCAGTGACCTTTTGATCCCATTGGCTCCTATTCCTTGTGGCCATTTTTCCCATGGTTTTACAAAGGAGGCCATTGGTCCGCTCTGTTTGACCCATGGATGCCGGATAATAGATGCTAGAAGTGTGATTAGCAATACCCATGTGATCCATGAGTAACTCCACTGCTTCATTTAAGAATGGACTCCCATGGTCAGAGACAATCTCCATGGGTGTCCCAAACCTTGTGCAGATACGTTCAAATATGAAATTTGAAACTACCTTACCATTTTCAGCGGGGAGGGTGATAGCTTCAGCCCACTTAGTGATATACTGAGTGGCTACCAAAAGATACTTCTTTTTGCGGGCAGTCATGGGCAAGGGCCCCACAAAATCTATTCCCCACTTCTGAAACGGATGGATGGACATCACTGGGTGATGTTGCCCAGGATGCAAATCCTTCCTACCAGAGAATTGGCATGGTTCACAGGTTTTGCAATACAAAGTGACATCCTTGAACAAGGTCGGCCAATAGTATCCAGCATGTAAAATCTTCTTAGCTATATAGTCGCTGGCATAATGGCCTCCACAAAATCCATCATGATAATGCTTCAATACCTTAGGCACTTCATTTGCATCAATGTCCCTTCTTAGTACCCCATCCATGCCTTGACGGTACAACACCCCATCAAGGAGGGTGTAGCGCCTACTATCTCTGTGGATTTTTTTTCTCTCATAGCTAGTACTTTCTAGAGGAAAGGAGAAAGCAGTAAGAAACCTATAAATACCACCATACCATGGATCCCCCACTTCTATGGCTCCTACAAGGGTTACATCAAGGCACTCCTCTAAATCAATCAAAGCATTCTTCAAGTTGGAACATCCCCCTTTTACAATTTTGAAAGAAAAATCATATTCTTGTAGAACTGCCAACCATTTGGCCAATTGGTCCATGGGATTTGGTGATTGAAGAACCTGCTTTGCAAGACCAGTGCTAGTGAGTATAATGAAGGAATTTCCAGCCACATAATGCTTAAATTTCTCAATGCAAAACACCAAAGACAAGGCATGCTTATCAACCTCTGAATATCATCGCTCAGTGTCGAGCAATTGTCGAGAAGCAAATCGAACGGGATACATGAACCGATCCTCCCCTTGCTAGAGAAGAATACCTACCAGAGTGTGCTCACCAAACCCAGGATTGATATAGAAAGTCTTTGACCAATCTGGATTGCATAGAATGGGTTTTGAAGCCAGAGCATTCTTGGTTTGTGCAAACCCATGATCACAATCCTCATCCCAAGAGAAATCAACCCCATCTTTTAATAGCATAGTATGGGTCGTGTCAAAGCAGCATATTAATCAATGAAGCAGCAATAGTATCCTACTAGATTGACAAATGAGCGTACCTGACGTTTGGTTGTTGGCGGAGAGAGCTTAAGGATAGCTTCTACCTTCTTGGGGTCAGGCTTGATGCCCTCGAATGAGACAATATGTCCCAATAACCTCCCTTGAGTGGCTCCAATGGTGCATTTCTCAGGGTTGAGACTGCCGTTTGCATCAATGACCCTTTGGAAGGCCAATCTAACCTTCATGACATGCTCCTTACGTGACGAGAATATACAGAAATCATCTAAAAACACCTCCAAAAAATCCCCCAAATAAGGAGGAAACACCATCTGCATAAATCTTTGAAAGGTAGCAGGAGCATTGGTGAGGCCAAATGGCATTACTTTGAATGCAAATGTCCCCTAGGGTGTGGCAAATGTGGTTTTAAGCACATCTTCTTTGGCAATTCTGATTTGATAAAACCCAAAGTAACCATCACATAAAGTATAGATCTCATGACCACTTACCTTCTCAAGAATGAGGTCTTGAAAGGGTAGAGGATGATGATCCCTCTTGGTGGTTGCATTGAGTTTCTTAGACCTGCCACTTGTTGTTTTTCTTTGGGGTGACTACCACTAGTGAAACCCATTAAGTATTGTGAACTGGAACAATAAACCCAGCCTCTACAAGATTTTGCAACTCTGAGTGCAAAGCATCCATCTACAGGGGCCCTGATCTCCGATACTTCTAAGCCACAGGCTTCGCATCAGAGGCTTCAGCTCTATCTTGTGCTCTATGGCAGTCACATGGCAAAGGTGGTGGTAGCTAGTTGCAAAGAGGTCAGAGAAATCTTTGAACATTTCTAAGAACTCGTCTTTCTCACTTGGAGTGAGGTCTGGGGAAAGCATAAACTCAAGCTGTTGAGGACTAGCTGTTACCTTTTCTACAGATGGCGGGGTCGGAGACACCCCCATCATGTAAACTTCCTCCTCTGAGAATTCCTCCCCCCCGTCTGATTCTTCCATTGATTCAGACACCGAGGATGAGAGAGTATCACTATCTTGCTCCTTTTCTTCTTCTCATTTCGTGGCACCGGGTTGCACCGGGATCTTTTCCTTAGAAGCACTGAAAGACATGTGTCCTATCTTCCAATAGCTGACAATAGCTGACTGCATCACTCTTTCTCAACCATGGTCTCCCGAGTATGGATGGGTAACTCCTGCCTATATCTTCAATGTCCACTACATAGAAATTGACGGTGGTGGTCAACCCATTGACAGTGATGGGCAAATCCTCAATGACTCCCAAGGTGGCGAGTCGTCGACCATCTGCTACCTTGATTTGAGTGGAGGAATGCCTTGTACATTTCAAATTCAGTTTCTTCATGATTCGGGGCACCATGATATTACATGCAGCTCCCCCATCAACACACACATTTTTGACACGGCAATTATCTATGATGACATCGACTGTGTGTGGGTGCCAATCAATTTCTTCAGAGATAGAAGATACCTCTCTTACCTTTCCCTTTTTCTTGTTCCTCCTTGTTGAGAGCCCTTGCTGCAGCTCACATCTCACCTTAGGGCTTAATGCTATTAGTTAAGGGAGCGTGATGCTCAAAGAACGATGAGCAAGGTCTTGAACAACCGAATAGTCTTCTTGCCCTAAGACGATGGGAAAATTCGAGGGCGACCACTTACTTCTGTGAGATCTTTTAGTCTTCACTATTGGTGGGTCTGCCATCTCAGCATCTGAGGGCTTTGAGAAGGACACCTTCTTCCTAGGGCGGCCTGGTCCACAGTTTTGGAGAGGGGTCTGAGGTGGTATGACTTCTTTCCCCGAGGTCAAGGATCTCTACATCAGAATCCTCAGTGCCAGATTCACTTAAAAGATTCACTCTTGGAATATTGGGCCATTCCGTGCGATAATGACCCTTCTGGTGGCACTCATAGCATACAACATTAGCACGTTCTCTTGGAGGGTAGTTGGCTTGATTTTTGATGCCCACAATCATTCAGGGCCTTAGCTAGGTTCTATTGCAAGGGGGGCCTCTTTAGCTGGAGGGGCCGAGGGAGTAGAAAGGAGGGGGGCTCGTGGGCGAGGCTGGGGAAATCTTCAAGGTGGAGGGTGAGAATATACACCTTGTTGAGGGTAAGCATCTAAGAGAGGACCATACATTTGAGGTGGAGGTGGTGGATACATCCCTGATGAGGGGTGGGGGTATGCCCTTGAGTTAGACCCCCCAGGTTGTTGTTGCAAAAATTGAGGGGGTTGCGGAGGAACAATCGTCTTCTTTGAAGCGGGGTCAGGACTAAACTTTATCAAACTTTTGAGCAATCACCATAGTTTCTGGATTCTCCCATTTAAGCTTGAGGCAGAATTCATCACTTGCTCCTGCTACAAGGTAGCCCAACACATGCTGAGTCATTCCAGCTCCAAATCTGGCATTGTCCTCCTGCGTGGCAATTAAACGGTCTAGGAGCACGACCGCTTGATCCACATATCGACGTGCCGTCTCACCTTCTGACTGCTTCAAGTTTGCCATCTCTAGGTACACATTCTCTGGCTCCTCTTCTTTGACGAAATATCAATCATCACTGCTGTCAACCTTGGCCAGCTTTGGTGAATGTCGTCGGCTTGCTTCTCATACCACACTTGAGCCAAACCCTCTAGAAATGTGGGAAGAACCAACAACCATTTGTCTTCTGTAAGAAAGTTGAGAGAAACACAACGGCGCTTGAAGGCCACAAGATACTCATTTGGATTTTCTTCCACCCATCCACAAAACACAAGAATGTCAGCCATGCTTGGAAGATGGAAAAGAGAGAGGCAAGATGAGGCTTATCTATGGACAAACAATAGAAAGAGGAAGCTTGAACTGAAAATCGGGTGAAGATACATCCACAAAGCACACATAGGCAGGGTAGGGTGTGACTGGTGTATTATGAAATACTACACGCTAAGAATCTTCAGCATAGAATAGCATATAGACAATCTTAAAAGGACCAACCCTCATGATATCACATCCATCTTTACAAGTGAGGGTTAGAGACGTGGCGCTGCATGAGGTTGTTCATCAAGGCAAACAAGAATGCCATGACAAATGTCAACAGTTGGAGAGCTTGCACATCACCTTCAGCTTCTTCTAGTTCTTGTAGTCGCCATGCTATTTCTTCAAGGGGTGTGTAGTCTAGCATCCTTCTTTTGAGCAATGTCCTTAAGGACCTTTTTGATGATCTTCTGAAGTTGGTGAACTCGTATCAAGTATGCCCAACACTTAGTTTCATGATGACCACAACCTTTGCATTCCTTACAAACGATCACCCTCCTTCATGGCTTGTGGCTTTGTTAGGGTGGTGCTTCCACTCGCGTCATGCATGATTGAAGTACAAGCTTCACATGCCAAGAAATCAGCAACTAGATTTCGAGCTCGAGGGATATGTTGAATTTTTACCTCTTCAAATTGGTTGCAAATTTCCAATGCTTGTTGATGTTGTGGAACCAAGCCTTTGCTCCGCACCTTCCACCTTCCACTAAATTGTTCACACACTAGTTGAGAATCTCCTTGCACTTCAAGTTGCTTGGCATGATGTTCTTGTGCCTTTTGTAGCCCAAAAATGAGCGCCGAGTACTCAGCTTGATTGCAAGTACTTGTAGGTGCAGACTTGTTGTAACAATACTTCTCACCACCTGGTAAAGTGAGCTTTACCCCCATGCCAGTAGCCTTGGTTGAAGGTTTGTAAGCTCCATCAAATTGAAGGATCCAAGATGTCATCACACCAAGACTAAAATTTAGACATCCCAAGTTTCTCTGTAGTCCAAGATAGGTAGGAGGAGAGGGTGGGGAGAATTCAACACTTGAGCCAAACATTCAACACCAAATAAACTTGCAATCCTTTATTGATAGTTTATCTTTAGACAAAAAATAATTACAACTTGAAGCTCGAAATGAGGCACAAAAGGTTGATTAGGTACAAATGGATTCCTTGGTCGAAACATTACCAACCATAGCCGAGGCCTAGAAACCTTTGTAGTGAGATTGAGAATAAACCATTCAGGATGAGCTTATCCACAAGAATTGACAAGCAGATGCACCAAATCTCCCCCCAAGATTGGGCAGCATCCCACCCTTCGATGAAGGAAACTATTTTAATTACCTTTGAAGCAACAAGTAGTTCGATCACCGCACAATGAGTAGAAGTAAAATCAAAGTTCTCCCAACGTATCAGTACTTCTTTACCATGAATCATCCACGGTGTATCATTCCACCCGTTATCTCCTTGAACAATGCACTGGACAATCATCCATTGAAGGTCGACATGAAGATCAAGGAAGAGATCTCGTGCATTAGTAGCCGTAAGGCGCGGAGGACCAGGCACCAAATCCTTAAACGTGTCAAGAAGTGACATAAATATCCACCCTCCTCGTGTGGCGTGCATCTGTGAAGTGGACTTGGAGAAGTTCTGAATCGACGATCTAGCAGGAGATGTGAATAGAGCACATGAAATGAAGTACTTTTGCTTTTTACAGCAAGAGTAAACTCCTCACAGTTAGAGAGTTACAGTTCCTGAGATTTCAATATATAAACAAAAATCATTACATTTTCATCACTTCCAACTTGTTGGCCCAATGATAAGTCTCCCTTTTGTGAAGGGGGAGGTCTTGGGTTCAAATCCTACTCTTTAATAAAAAGAGAGGAGAGGAGAAGAGAAAGAGAAGAAGAAGAAGAAGAAGAGAAGAGAGAGGGGGGTGCGGGATCTGCTGTTATAGTTTTGCAGAAACTCAGAAGAACTGTTCGTGACCAAAAGATGTAGCAGCCTAGAAAACTGTTGCGTGGGTGAACACAGTAGACGTGCAAAGCGAGGAAGTTGTCCGGGACCAGAAGACGTAGGAGCCCATAAAACTATCATGCAGGTGAACACAGTAGATGCACGAATCGAATGCGTGCGCAATAGCTTAGAAGGAGCACAGATGGTACAGTTTTGCAGATACGACCGATACGAGCAGAAGATTTGCCACTAGTCGTGGAGATTTTGATCCCAACGGCCACACCATTTCTATTAGCCAGAAAAGAAATCAGGACCAGAGGCTAGAGGCTAAGCATGGCGACGCTCGAGGGCCATAGAGGAAAGGAGATCGTGAAGGCGAAACGTTATCATGGGAGGGAAAAAGGAATTAGAAGTGGAGGGAATGAAGAGGGAGACTATGACACAAGGGAAAAGGGAGAGGGGGAAGAGAAGCATGTACATGATAGGAGGAGGAATGTAAAGATGGAGACATCAAGGGAAGAGGACCATGCTTTATTTGAAAGAAAGGATGAGATGGAAATATCAAAGTACTAGCTAGGTGGCTTTACAAGAATGAGCATGTCTCATCAAGGAATAGCCCCCTCCTTTTATAGCCAAAAGAGGGGGTCTCTCCTAATTAATGCATCCTCTGACATGGATGGTGTGTGTGAAAATGTCTCCCATGTGGGCTAGGCAATTACACACTCTCAATTGTGTGCGACAACACTTTGCCTCAAATTTCCACATAAATCAAGCCCCATATCTCAAGTCTATGATACTCCCTTGGTCTCTTCCTAATTTTATAATATGTTCAAACCTCTAGGAGGACAAGTGGAGGGTTGGCACAAGGAATCTTGCCACCTCATCCTACTTTCCCCATTATTTAACTTGCTCTCTTGGACCTTCTATACCTTCCCCACATGGGCCTATTCTATACGGAGGGAATAACCCAATATAATATCCATCTCCACCTATTTTATATTGCTTCTCCCATGGACTTTGAGCCGTATCTCACTAAATGCAGCCTAGGTGGAGGGGTGGCACATGGAGGAGCCATGCCACCTTACATTTTATAATATTACTACCATGGATTATGTACAACACACCTTATGGGTCCTCTTACATGGAAGGGTGGCACATGGTCATGCCCTGCCACCTCAACCCTGGGCCCTATGCACACCATATTTTATTATACTATTGCCACATATACAAACACACACACATATTAATGCCTTTTTCCTTAGACAATTTTATCCACAACAACACACATGTTGTTGGTCTTGGCATTGAAGTCCCATATGAGCAAGACCTCTCCTAGCTACTTGCACCTCTAGATGTCCTCATGGAGTGCTAAGGAAGGTAAGATATGTCCCTAGAGATTGTCCAAATATAGTCCAATCTCTGTGGGGATACATAACATGTTGTAATCCCCTCTCTCCCAGCTCTCGCTTTAGGGATGCACATTGATGAATGAGCAAAGGGTGACAGTGGAAGAAAGGAAGAATCAAGAAACCCCCTCTTCTACCATGTCCATATTAGCCCACCCACGGTCCCAACCCAATCCCATACCCACGTTAGCCATCCAGCCCCACATGGGCATCATTTTGTCCTATCAAGATGTGTGCTCTAGCTTTTTATTAGCCTTTCTCTCTTGATCTCTATATCTGCAATCTTCATGGAAATGCCACCCTTTTGAACCCTTTGGATCATCAGTCATTACTAATGCACCAATGCACATCGTTTTTGCTGATGGGTTAGGAAGCCTTTGCTAATGCGCCAATGCACATTTTGTTCAATAGCTTTTGTAGTAGGTTACATTGACAACATTGATGCACAATGGGCAAAGGATATTAAGTAATCTCCTACAATACTGGCCCACAATGCACGTCATTTCTGTTCCTAGGTTTGTAGTAGGTTTGAGTCACAATATTGATTTACAATGCGCAAAGAGTATTTACTTTGTCTTGAAACATGCCTCTATTTAATGTATGCCAAATGGCCATGTGCAGGCACTTGAGTTTAGGGTCCAACCAACTCTTTATGTCTCTTATGTACATGGCAACCTCATCCCTTACAATACTTGATTCCATTTGATTGGTCCTACTAGATGATACCCCATTCCACAATTATCATGTAGCTAGTTAACTTTGAGGTCCTCTGAACTACATTTTAGGTTGGCTTCCATTCTATACCCACCAACTTTGTGGGTCTTCAAAACAAGGGCAAATGCCCTCCATACTCTTGCAAGGCCTGGCCCCTCTGGCCTTCCCTAATCCTAGCTTGGTAGGTTGGCTCTAATGTTGCTACTCTCTAGTTGCCTCTTGTTAGGCTAGATATAGGGTTTGATGCCCTCACCATCTTACACCCACAAAGTTGCCTTTAGATCCTAGCATATAAAGGAGCATCTAAGTGGGTTTATGGTATGAGTTAGTAGTCAATTGGATTGATTTCCTATCATGTCTATCACCAATTTTACATTTAAGGTTATCTTGTCATAAAAACTCTCATGTATCACATTTGTCATAAAAGCTCGGTCCATGTGCTTTTATTCAAGTATCTAGAGGAGAGAAGATGATAGAATGGCAAAGTAGAGAGGAACGGTGAGGGGGAGGGAGATTAATTAGGGAAATTTAGGATAATAATTCAATCGTTTGGAGGGAATTAGTTTAATTTTTCCATGCAAACAATATGAATTTCCCATTTTTCACCCATGTTCATGGCTCTCCTTTTTAACCCATAGAGCTAGGGTATTTTGATATTTGCGTAAGCGAAGGAAATTCAAATGCCAGTGTAAAGGGCAGGTGGGAAAGGGTATTAGAGGTGATTTAAGTCTCATTGGATTCTCTCCTACGATCGCCTCTTTCACTGGCTATGGCAAATCTTTTTCTCTCCTACTACGGCGAGTTGTCCTCCTACTAATTTTGAGGTCCTTTGTTGATGTTTTGAAGGAGCAGGTTAGGTGCTCGAGGCAATGTTAGAAAAAAAACTTCCTTTAGTGTATTTTAAACTGGCAAAAATGGGAAAAAACCAGCTTAAGTGATGAGAAGAAGGTTATTTCAAAGGATAAAATTTTATGGCAATCTTGACTTTAAGGGTGTTTCCAAGATATATCTTGAAAATCAAGGCTAGATTAATAATGTATTAGTTATAAAAATTTAATGAATGCACGACTTTAAAACTTTCCTATGGAGTAGAAATAGTGATGGAGCTATCATAATTCCCCTACATGATTTGCACCACTCCTAGGAACACGACAATTGCTGCAAGTGCAATCAACACTGGGAGTCATCCTTGCGGACAAAGGTAGTCAATGGTGGACTCAAGAACATCACCCCAGCTATGAGCATTCTTGCTGCATAGAAAAGGATCATGATATGTTTTGTGCCTATCACAATTCTGCAAAATCAAGTCGAGCTTTGGTATAAAAGCAGCAAGCTTATGGTGGACTTCAATTATAGTAATAATCTTCCACGGTTTATTCAACTATTACAAATTTTCTGTGGGGACGCCTCAAAGATATGAGAGGCTACAAGTGGAGGATCCCTCCAATAATATTATGAAGATCTCCTTCTTGGTTCTATGCATCACAATTCTTAAGTTTATATATTTTTTAAACTCTTAATTCGCTATCTTGCTTGGGATACTTGATAGTATTTCCAATAGGTTTGTATTTATAATCTTATGTATAATCTTATGCCTCGGATCTTTTTGTATAGTCTTATAGTTCTTCTACATGGTTATAGCAAAGCTAGCAAATGCTTTACATACTACTTGATCGACATGGTATGGATGGAATAATGTCGGTGGCATGTTTAATTTTGGTTTAGGTGATGATAAGATTCGGTTTTAATGACTTGGGTGGTGATCTACCTATATTGGGGTGACTTGGGTGCTTACTCATCTTCCCTACATTGAAGCACCGCCTTATTGTGTGGCATGCTTTCCCTACCCTCGAACTACTCTCTTTGCAAGCCTTGCTGCCCTAAGTCTACTTATGACTGAACGTTTAAGGTTCAGTTGCTCGACATACATCCCTCCTCCATCGGATTCCTGGTGCTTTGATCGTCACACTTCCTTGGTTCAAGCTATACAAGAGCGACTTCTCAGGTACGAGCTTCATCATTGCTATCGCTTCATTTTATGTATTGTCATTTTCTTTGCGCTGTAGTACTCAAACTTGCTAGTTGCATCATTGTTACAAACTACCATATAGACTACTAGATTGGAATGTATATTGTCTTACTTCACACCTGGCTGCATGGGATATATGGGTTGATTGTAGTACTGTCTAATTCTCAAAGCTTTGTTTGTAGTTTAGTATCATTGCCAATGGTTCATTGTTTACTCTATCTCTTCGTAAGTCAGCACTATTGCCCTCTCATGCTTCCTTTGTCCAACACTGCCTATGTTGAGATATCAAGCTCTACCCCCGATATATCTCTTGGATGACTATCATTTATGTCACCGCCTATATTAGTTGTACTCGTGGTGTAGTTAGACTATCACGTATGTTTTTGGTTTGGGTTCACATATGAACCACGTATTCTAGGTTTTGACATATAGGGTATTTCCCTCTTCTATTGTATTGTTGTTGTGTGCAAAAGTGAAGAAAGGCTTCACCCTCCAACCTTGTGTCCTCTCTCTTTTGTGTGTTGTGAAGAAAGCTGAACTTGAGTCTCCTATCTCTCTCCCTCTTTCTTTACATGGTATCAGAGCCTTGTTCGTGGTAAGGAGCTCAAGAAAGCTAGCCAAGTTTGTGGTGTCCTGGTAAGAGGACCAGTGTAGCTTTCCTATTTCGAGTTTGGGAGCAAATCTCTGCAGGTAGCACAGCCAGAAGTGCAGTAGTGCACTGCTTCAGATTGAGAGGCCCTTCGCGGTGCGGCGAGAGCGTTTTCTGATTTGAGGCCGTTTCGGGGCCCGTTTTGAAGGCGGAAGTTCTTCGCAGGCACTCGAAAAAGGCCCTGTTTTTGCTGTGCGACCACCGCGCGGCTAGTCGGTGGAAAGGTGCCATAGAAATTGCATCGTATGCCTATGTGCAGAGATAATAGCAATGTTGAATGCTACTATTGTGGCAAAATGGGTCATATGGCTAAAGACTGCTACAAAAAGCAGAATGACATTATGAGTGGAAAATTGCAGCAAGGCAATTATGCATCCTCTAGTAGACAGGGTGATGACAGAAATGAGCATTTGTTTATGGTGCAACATATGACAAATTCTGTAACAAGTGCAGAAGAAAGTAATGATGTGTGGTATGTTGACTCGGGTGCGTCAAACCACATGACAGGTCACACTGAATGGATGCAAGATGCAAGGAAGATGGAAAAGCCAGGATTTGTGGAGACTGGTGATGATACTGCACATCCTATTGTGCAGATTGGCAAAATTCCTTTGTCTATGCAGGATGGGAAAAAGAAATACTTGTCTGATGTATTTCATGTCCCGAACATCACCAAGAACCTGGTTTCTATTGGTCAGATGGTTGAGCAGGGCTTGCAGGTCAGATTTAATCCTCATGGATGCTTTGTTGAGGATATGAAAAATAATGGTCGCTTGATAGCAAAAGGAAAGAAGAAGGGCAGGATGTTTACGTTGGATGCAGACATGCCTTAATTGAGTGCACCAATGTTTGCACATGGGACCGGTGTAGTTGCAGATATTGATATCTGGCACAAACGCATTGGTCATGTTAATATACAGCGACTTAAATCAATGCAAGCCCAAAATATTATTGTAGGATTGCCTAAATTCAAGGTTGCAGAAATGCACAAGGTTTGTGAAGCCTGTCAATTTGGGAAACAGGCAAGGAAACCTTTTCCTAGGCATGTTCAAGAGAGTAAAAAACCATTGGAATTAATCCACTCTGATGTGTGGACTACAAAAGCTACATCTATTGGAGGCTGTCACTGTTTTGTCACATTTATTGATGATTTCAGCAGAAAACTGTGGGTGTATTTTATGAAAAAGAAAAGTGAAGTGTTTGGACTCTTCAAAGCTTTCAAAGCTATGGTTGAAAAAGAAACAGGCCTGCAAATAAAATGCCTAAGGTCAGATGGAGGGGGAGAGTACCTCTCAAATGAGTTTGCAAGGTTCTTGCAGGAGCATGGTATAAAGCAGCAATATTCATGCAGTCATACCCCACAGCAAAATGGAATTGCAGAAAGAAAAAACAGGCATATTGGAGAGGTATCTCGGGCTATGCTAAATGAAAAAGATCTACCAGATTATTATTGGGCTGAAGCAGTTGCTACAGCAGTCTATATAATGAATAGGACTCCCACTATAGCAATACATGGCATGACGCCAGAGGAGATGTATACTAGTAGGAAACCAGATATTTCTCATTTGAAGATTTTTGGTTGCATTGCCTATGTCCATGTGCCAGATGAGTTGAGGTCCAAGTTGGATCCAAAAGCTGAGAAGTGCGTCTTTATTGGTTATTCTCTGCAGCAGAAGCAGCAGAAAGGGTATAGATGCTATAACCCTTCTACACGTAAGTTCACAGTGAGCAGAGATGTTGTTTTTGATGAGATGAGCAGCTGGTATAAACCAGTAAATGTGATGATTGATGTAGATGCACAAAATGGTAATGCTGCACAGAATGCACAGCAGCAATCACAAAATATCAGTGGACCTGGAGTGTCCTCTACCAGTGGTTCACATACTTCGCCATGGACAGGCAGATTGAGATCAGGAGAATCCCCTCAAAGCAATGCAGATAGTGGTACGCAGGTATCACGAAAAGGAAAAGAGAAGGTAGATCAGCCCATGTTTGATGTGAATGCAGGTCACTCTTATGTGGATGGTGAATTGAGCGGCTCAGAACAGAGCATTGATGATGAGTTGGGTATTCCTTCTGTTGTTACACCTGGAGTAAGGAAGACAAGGGATGTTTTGAGAGCACCTGGAAGTGAGCCTATTTTGCGCAGGTCTACCAGGGTTAGGTATCCTGTGGATAGGCTGAAATATGATGGATTTACAACCATTCACTATGCCTATATGGTCAAAGTGATACAGGAACCAAAACCCACTTCTTTTGAGCAAGCCATGGGAAATGAAAAATGGGAGAAAGCCATGGATGAAGAAATGGATGCCTTGGATGCTAATGCTACATGGGAATTGGTGCCTTTGCCTAAAGGCAAGAATGCAATTGGCTGTAAGTGGGTTTATAAGATCAAGCACAATGCAGATGGTTCTGTGAATAGATACAAGGCAAGATTAGTTGTCAAGGGGTATGCACAGACATATGGCATTGATTATGAAGAAACTTTCAGCTCGGTTGCAAGGATGGCAACCGTAAGAGCAGCCATTGCTATGGCTGCATCAAAGGGATGGTCTTTACATCAGATGGATGTAAAGAATGCCTTCTTGCATGGTGATTTGCAAGAAGAGGTCTTTATGGAGCAGCCAGCAGGTTATGTTCATGCTATTCATCCTAAGTTTGTTTGCAGGTTGAAGAAAGCCTTGTATGGCTTGAAGCAAGCACCTAGAGCATGGTCTGACAAGATAGGACAGTATCTTGTCACTATTGGCTTTCAGATTTCCAAGGCAGATTTCTCACTCTATGTGAGAAAAACAGAGAAAGGGATTATGCTGCTGGTCATTTATGTTGATGATTTGATCATCACAGGTGATAGTGATGAAGATATCCTTCATGTGAAAATGCTATTGAGGCAGAAGTTTGAGATGAAGGATTTGGGAGAGCTGCGTTATTTCTTGGGCATTGAGGTGATTAGATCACCAAGTGGGATACAGCTCTTGCAGAGGCAGTATGGATTGGACATGCTGTCCAAATATGGGATGACAGGCTGTAAGCCTATTTCAGTTCCTTTGGAGCAGAATGTGAAGCTGAGCACAGATGCAGGTGAGCTTCTGGAAGACCCTACTATGTACAGACGCATAGTAGGAAGTTTGATTTACATGACTATTACCAGGCCAGATTTGAGCTGTTGGGTTGGTAAGTCAGTTTATGCAGGCTCCAAGGAAACCGCATTTGGATGCGGCTAGACGCATACTCAGGTATGTGAAGTCCACATTGTAGTATGGACTATTTTATGAGGCTGGGGTTCAAATACAATTGCATGGATACACTGATGCTGATTGGGCTGGTAGCATTTCTGATAGACGATCTACCAGTGGATATGTGTTCTCTTTTGGGAGTGCTGCAGTCACTTGGAGCAGCAAGAAACAGCCTACAGTTGCCTTGTCGAGCACAGAGGCTGAGTACAGGGGTGCAGCAATGGCTGCATGTGAGGTAGCATGGTTGCATAAGCTACTCTATGATATGCATCAGTCTACAGATGGGCCAGTTGTCATTTATTGTGACAACATGAGCAGCATACACTTGGCAAAGAACCCAATCTTTCATGCTAGAACAAAGCACATTGAGGTGCATTATCACTATGTGCGGGAGAAGGTTTTACTAGGTCTTATTGATCTAGTTTATGTCAGCACAGAGGATTAGGTAGCTGACATATTCACAAAAGCATTGGGCGCAGAGAAGCTGCGCAAGTTCAGAGACCTGCTTGGTGTGTGCAGGATTTGGGATTGAGCTCGAGGGGGAGTGTTGAGATATCGAGCTCCACTCGAGATATGCCAGGGTGACCGTTGAGCATTTATGTCACTGACATGTTAGCTGGAGATGCGGTTGGTACACCACCCACGAATAATAGCTGGATGACAGCTATCCTTATCTACTCTAGTTTGTGGCTTAGTTAGTATGCCACCTTAGTTAGTTGAGTTTGGTTTGAGACCCACATATAGGGTTCTTCTATTTCTTTGTACTAGAGTTCTTTTGGCTTACACAACTAAGAAGAGGAAAACTTTTTTCAGCCTCCACTTTTGTGTGTATTCCCCCATTGTGCATGTGAGAAAGCCGCAAGTGAGACTCCTTCCCTCTCTCCCACAATCTTCACAAGGTGATTACATTTTTAAAATGATTTAGGCATCTTTTGATACTTTGTTAAAGTTTTTAATTTTAATGATTTGTTGACTCAATGAGCATTAAGTATTTCTGCGCTCACAAGGCAAGGGGCTAAGGGGCACCATGACCTAGGACCAAGTTTCTTAGATCCAACTGACAACCTGAAGAAAAATATGCTTATTTATTTTTTAAAAGTTTATGTTGTGGATATGCATATGCCTCATTGTCTGGTATGCATGATGTGATGTGCTCTTTCCTTGTTAATGTATTTATTGGTCCTTTGTATAGAGTAAGTTGAAATTGGTTTGGGATGCTTTATGTAGTGTAGTATTATGATATCAAACATGAAAGAAGGGCTTGGTTCAGGAAGTGGTGTATGGTTCCTGTGCTCACAAGGCAGGGGGCTAAGAGGCACCACGATCTAGGACCAAGTTTCTTAGATCTAGTTGACAAGCTGAAGAAATGTATGCTTATTTATTTTGTAAAAGTTTCTATTGTGAATATGCATATGCATCATTATCTGTGATGTGCTCTTTCTTTGTTAATGTATTTATTGGTGCATTGTATAGAGTAAGTTAAAATTGGTTTGGCATGCTTTATGTAGTGTAGTATTAAGATATCAAACATGAAAGAAGGGCTTGGTTTAGGAAGTGGTGTCTGGTTCCTGCACTCACAAGGCAGGGGGCTAAGAGGCACCATGACCTAGGACCAAGTTAGTTAGATCTAGTTAACAAGCTAAAGAAATGTATGATTATTTATTTTGTAAAAGTTTCTGTTGTGAATATGCATATGCATCATTGTCTGGCTCTTTCTTTTTTAATGTATTTTTTGGTGTATTGTATAGAGTAAGTTGAAATTGGTTTGGCATGCTTTATGTAGTGTAGTATTATGATTTCAAACATGAAAGAAGGGCTTGGTTCAAGAAGTGGTGTCTGGTTCCTGTGCTCACAAGGCAGGGGGCTAAGAGGCACCACGACCTAGGACCAAGTTCCTTAGTTCTAGCTGACAACCTAAAGAAATATATGCTTATTTATTTTTGTAAAGTTTATGTTGTGAATATGATGGTATGCATGATGTGATGTGATCCTTCTTTTTTTAATAAGTTGATACCAATTTCATGTATGTTGGGCTATGATAAAGTTGTTCCATTTCTTAGATTTAGAACTATTTTTGAATGCTCTTTTGTTTTGATTCTACATATGGTTTAGGGATGGAAGGATCTAAGCATAAGGCTATTGATTTTGAGTTATCTAAAGGACAACGAAAGTATGTCAATCAGGTCCTTCAAAATGAGCTTCTTGCAGAGATAAATAACATGAGTACAAAGGAGATGGAGATGATCATAGAAAGAACTTATAGATTGCATACTCTGAAGAGCAAAGTTGTTTTGAATACAAGGTGTCAAGTAGAACTGGATCCTAACAGGAAACACCTTGTAGGGATCACAAAATGGGACACTGATGTTATGCTATGGGTAGAGAGCAACATTGGGAATGTCTTGGCTCGGTTTAATGAAGTATGCGCAAGGAACCCAACATTTGCAAATGATATTAATGAGGAAAAGATGCATTTATGGAATTCCTTCTGGGCTAAAAATAAGACAAAGGTTATACGGTTGGATGTGAAAACCATACTAGCTGTAAGTTGGGAGAAAAAGTCAGCAATTGCTTTTGGAAGGGCGGAGAAAGTAGCAAAAGAAGAAGAAAGTCCAAGGATTTTGAATGGAAAAATGCGAAAAGTGCAAGGTAGTGATTTTCAAAAGCTACAGATTAGGGCAAGTCATATAAGCAATGTGTCCTTCATGATGTACATAAATGAAAATGAGATCCAAGTTGGTGAAAAGATAGGTTCTGGCACATATGGATTTGTCTACAAAGTACAACTCACAGGTGCTCCAGGATTATTACAACATATATGCTATGCTAGAAAGCAATATAAAGGTGACATAGGGGATCATACACGAGCAAGGAAGGAGGGACAAATGCAAATTCGGCATCTTGTGCTTATTCGTGTTATTACAACAACTCCAAAAGAGACCTTGTGGACTATCACACCATATTTTAACGATGGTAGCTTGATGCACTTCATGAGAACTTTACCATATGAGCAAGGTAGGTTTAGGTGCTATGTTGACATAGTCCTAAAAAGAGGCAAAGAAACGAAGGCAAGGGCACAAGGAACATTGGAAGATGTATGCACAAGGGAGAAAATAGAACAAATTAACTACTTTAGTTCAAATGTGCATCACATTATACATGCACTCATTGCTAGATTAGCAAGGTTACATAAGGGTCAATGGATTCATACATACTTACATCCTAGTAACATTCTGTTAGATTTTACAGCAAATGGTGCATGTAGAGTTGGCATAATTGATTGGGGGATGGCACTAGTTTATTCAGAGACTAGAAAATCTTTTAAGGATATGAAGAAGACATCTCTAGAGACTAACCAACAATTTACACAAAGGAAGCATAAGAAAGAGCAAGAGCATGCACGAAAGAAGTGGTTTGCACCTGAGCTTCAATGTTTTTCTAGGAGAGGTGTGTATAGCCCTCAGTCAGACATATATGCATTAGGATGGATAATTACAAAGATTATATAGTTTTGGGAAGATGCAGTTGGGTATTTTGAACAGTCTCGCCACATGCCTGATAGTGCACTATTAAAGTGTATTAAAAAACATGCCTTTGAAAAGATGATGACTGAGAATTCTATAGAGAGAATAGCACTTATGGATACCTATAGTATCCTATCGACATTTGGATGTAATGCAAGTCTAGCAATGTGGCCCCTTGATGAGATGAATGTTGCTTTGAAGCTAGCAACATAGAAAATATACTCAGTCTAACTTTGAATGTTGCTTTGGATGTAATGCAAGTCTGGCAATGCAGCCCATTGATGAGTTGAATGTTGCTTTGAAGCTAGCAATATCTTGTTGTTGTATTCATGTAGTGGTTTTGTATTCATTTTTTATTCATATAGTAGATTTGTATGAAAATAAATTAAAGTATTTCTTCTCTTGGAAGATGTGTTATACTTGATTTGCAATGCACTTGAAGTGCACATAATTTTATAAGGATAAGAATTATTATGCTCTTTTTTCAGCATGTGTTTAGAGAAAAGAAATTATGTTCTATTTTATGCTCAACTAATAAAGACATAATTTTTCAAACAGGTACTTATCATGGGAAGAAAGAAGAAAGTTCAAGCTTTGGAGAAAAATACAAAAATGACATCTTTCTTATTACCTTCTACATCATTGGGCACTAATATAAAATGTTTACAACATCAAGTACACCAGAGAATTTACTCTCGAGTTCATCATCCATGAATCATGAAGCAATTTATGGGACTCCTGAACATGCTTTGGGCACAATGCATCATGCTAGAAATCAATGTTTTAGGTCACTACTTAACGATGATAGTTTTAACAGGGATTTGAGTTTTCAAGTCTTGGAAGCAGGGAAGATAGGATAAAAAAACTATAATCAAGGGAATGCAATTGGAATTGAAAATTCATCAGCTAGCACATCATTGACAAATAATGAGGTAGTGGATTTAACTGGATTGGAAAGTGGAAAAATGTCAGAAACAGTATCATCAATGTCAACACCAACTGAAGAAGCCATTGAGAATGCATAACAAAATTGCAACTCTTCAAGTAAGTAGAAGAGAAAGAGAGCTTGGGATATTCGTATGAATTTTCAAGAAGATTGGGTAGCCAAATATCCCTGGTTAGACGTAGAACAAGTGGACACTGGGGATGCACCAAAGTGGGCCATTTGTAAAATATGCACATGGGCAAGGAAAAAGGAGGCACGGTTACAATTGAAGATTAGGAAGCATTGTGGGAAGGTTTACAAGACTATAGAAGGTACAAGTAATGAAAAGAAAGTGATCAAAGAATGGGACAAGGAAAATAACCACCACTTAAAAAATGAGATTGAGTACAATAAGTTCTTGCTTGCACAAGAGTCTAGCAGAAATAAAAGTGAAGGATCATTGAAAAAGCATTGGGAATGTATCAATGATCAGGTTGATAGAGAAAAGATAGTGCAATTCTCAACTATTATGCAAATATTGAAGCAAGGCCACTCATTGATAGACTTCTCGGGTTACCAATCAAATCTTCAATTTTTGGATGTTCCTAATTTGGCAATCATGCATTGGTCAAGGAGTCGCGCAACAGATATGGCTAACCACATGAACCAAGTCATAATTGATGATTTAAAGGAGACTTTAAAACTTGTAGACTTTTTATCTATGTCATTGGATGAGTACATAGCTGTGGATACTACATCGTGGTTGGGAATGCATTTGTACGTGGTAGAAAACAATAAGAGAGAACCATATTTTTTACATGTAGTACACAAACTTAATTCAGAATCCAATGCTAATAACTTAGTGCAAGTTTTGATCCAAGCTTTAAAAGAGTATGGAGGCATGACAGAGTCTGAGATGGTCAAGAAACTTGTTTGTTTTGCATGTGATGGTGCTTCAGTCTTGCAAGGTTGTCTCTATATAAATAGAAACAAAATATGATCCTTACTATGTTGGCATACATTGTGTGGCTCATTGCACAAATCTAGCTTACAAAATTGTGTCCACATTTCCATCAGTACAACGAATCGAGACATTGGTTAAAAAAAGCTACTCTTACTTTTGCAAGAGTCCAAAAAGATACAATCAATTTAGAGTTATTGCAGAAGCACTGGGTACAAAAGGGAGGAAGATTTTGAAGAATGTGGATACTAGATGGATATCTTTGGTTCAGCCAGTGAAAAGATTATGGGATGAATACAAGGCTTTGGTCTGTTTAATGCACATGGAGGCAAAAGAAGAGGTTGAAAAGGCAAATATTTTGTATCATAAACTGACCAACATAGATTCGATATTGGGATTGTGTGGAATTATTCCACTTTTAGCCAAAATGAATATGTTGAGTAAAATGTCACAATTGAAGGATATTTATATCAATGAATATGTCAAGGCAATAAAACTCACTAACTTGAGTATAACAACAGCATACAATAAGAAGTCAAGCTCGAGTTTTCAAGACGAGAAATTGTTTAAACATTGGAAAAGTTTAATAGACCTAGATGGGGATTCCTCACTTTTAACATGTGACCAAGAAGGATATGTTTGCCTTTGTGCAAACAATCAGGTTTTTAGGATGATGAGAGAAAACAAACGACATAAAAGACTACAATACATTAAAAAAGAGGCTTTTTCAAAGAAAGTACAAACAGTGAAAAATGCCCTGTGAAGTTGCAAGTGCAGTGGTAGATGAGATCAGAAGTAGGTTTCCACAAAATGACATAATGGAAGCATTTACCATCATATTTCCACATTTTTGGATCAATGGTTCTTATGAAAGTATCAAAGTAGGTCTAAAGAATCATTTGGATGCTCTCAAAAAACACTTTGGATGGGACATTGACATGGAAAATATAAAGTACAATGGTTTGTTGGATTTTGGAAAGCTTTTTCACAGTTTTACCTTTTTGGAGAAGTCATGCACCAACAAAGTAATTTAATGGAAAATGTTCAAATGCAAGGTTTGATGGTTTGGTTTTGGAATGAGCTTTCTCATAGTACATTCCTACAAGATAACATTTATGAGTACTTCAAGCTTGCAAATTTATGTCAAACCTTTATTCTTGGCTCAGTTGAGGATGAAAGGTGTTTTAGTACTCTCGGTGACTTGAAGAATAAGCTTCGTAATAAGCTAGATGATAACTTAGATCTTGGCTTGAGATTATACTCTCATTCTTATGATGTTAGTAGCTTTCTGTATGATAGAGCATTAGCACTCTGGAAGTCAAGCTGTAAAAGAAAAGGCTATAATTAGCTTTTTTGGACTATTTGAACTAGACTTTGAGAAATTTCTTCCCCCATTGGATTTGAAGGATATTCATTATCCTTAAACAATTTTATTTTTTGCATACTCTAGTATCCTAAATGCTATCTATTTCATGTATTTTGAAATTATGTAAAATGGAAAAGACAGAGTTTTCAATATAACTAGTTTTTAGTATATTTGTGAAAATTGAAAGTTTTTTAAATGCCCTAGAATATTTAGCCAAGTTTTGAAACAAAAATTATTACAAAAGATATAATTCGCCAATTCTTTGTCCATGCAGATGAGATAGGGCCGAGTTGTGAAGCTGGCATGGAAAATCTAGATAATTTATGAAAAATTTTGCCAGTATATTATAATACTATATTTCTATACCTTTGATAAAAACATCCCTGATGCCAAGTGTTTCCTTTGATCTTGATTCATGTACTTGGGCATGATGCCAATAGATAGGAATGAGAGCATCTCATCATACCACAACCATGGTCCTTCTAGGATGACTTCAGCCTCTACCATGATCGGATCCACCCGAAAAATCATTGCTAGCTCCACATCAGGAAACTCATCCTCCACTCCCGTTGGCAGCTCCCCAGACTCTAGGAGGGAAAGATAATCTGCAACTGCATACTGTGAGCTCGGGTGATGAATAACATCAAAGTCATATTCTTGCAAGAGTAACACCCATTGTGCCAATCGGCCCATAAGACTTTGCTACTTCACCAAATATAAGAATGCGAAATGATCAACATGGAAGACAAACGGTCACGGACCAACAAATAATGCCAAAATTTTTTGACAGAATAAGACCATGCCCAGTCCTTCCTGCTCCGTGATGGAATAATTCTTTTTGGCTATTGAGAGCTATTGGCTCACATAGCAAATTGGTCGACACCACTTATTCACATCTTCCTGCATCAAGATGCTCCCAATAGCTCTATCTGAGGCATCCACAAACACATGAAAATTCTTCTCCCAATCCTGAGACAGTAGCACCGGTGCTCCGGAAAGCTAAATCTTTAGCTGCCAAGGTACACTTGGTCACACTTTGCGGTCCACACAAATGCCTTCGATTCCACATGTGCCAATGCATTCAAGGGAATCGCCATGTGAGCCAAGAACCACAAATGTCTACCATGCCATCAAATTTGGCCCAAGAATTGCAAGCATTCCTTAGGCGTTGTTGGTGCCGAGGCTTGCATAATTACTGCCACTTTATCGAGATTCACTACAATTCCTTCCACTGAGATCACATGCCCTAGGAGTCGGCCGCTAGTGCGGATTGTAAATGCATATTTCATTGGATTCAAACTGAAGGAGACTTCCTTGCATCATTGGAAACATTTCTGCAAGTGCTCCAAGTGCTCATTCTATGTGCCGAACACACTAAGGTCATCCAGGAAAATCCTCATGATCTCTTGCCTTGCACATTGAAAGGTCGAGGGAGCATTCTGCAATTTGAACCACATAACGGTGTAGACATAGACCCCCCAGGATGTGATAAATGATGTTTTGGGATGGTCTTCCAGAGCCATTCAGATTTGGTTGTACCCACTATATCCATTGAAGAAGGAGTACACCTCATGGCCTACCACTTCAACGAGCATAGAATCCATATAGGGCAAGGGTTCAATGGATCAAGAACTGTGGCCACATTCAGCTTGTGGTAGTCGACACAAATCCACAATTTCTTGTTTTTTTTTGGCACAATGACAATCGAGGAAATCCACTCTAGATTTTCAATCGCTGCAATGAATCCCACCCACAACAAGCGCTCCAGTTCTTCATGCACTTGCTTGGTTACATGCGGATTCATACGATACGTCTGTATCTTTGTCGGAGTGACATTTGGTTTGATGTTGACTTGGTGTTGGTAAAAATTTGGATCCAGACCCTTCATATCCGCATAGTCCCAGGCAAACACATCGAAAAATTCCCACAACAGGGCAATCAATTCGATGCGGAATTCAAATGTCAACAAAGTGCTAACCTTGACTAGTTTAGATGCACCATCTGCTCCAAAATAAACCATATCTAGAGCATCCTCCTGAACTCGCATGACGTTGCTCATTCGTTCTTTGAATTCCCGATGTAGGAGAGCATGTATATCCAATTTTTCTTTGCTCAAGGCCATGTGTGTTGACATGTGGTAGTAATGAAGTACGTGGTTGATGAAATATATAAGGGGGATTAGAATTTGGGATAATTACCTCATCATCTAGAACTATGACCCCATCATCAATCTAGAAGGGTTCCACTGGTATGATCTTGTTGACGATGCCATGTTGGTATTGCTGAAGATGTGATAACAGTTATGGATTATGGACCTAGCTCATGAACAAGTATGAAAAGAAATTTGAGATTGAAATGCTCCACCTATTGCATGAGCTAGACAACATGCAATACATCACTGGTAACAATTTGTGCACTCATGTTAGAGGAATGAAGGAAATTTATAGTCAGCTTGCATGTGCAGTAGAAGCCTATAAGATTCCCTTGGAGCAGTAGAAGCTGAAACTCTTAAAATCTTTTCCAAGCACTTGGCATGCATTCCAAAGCACTTTGATGACCAATAAGGGGCTGACATGGGAGCAAGCAACAGATGCATTGTATGAAGAAGAGACCATGAGAATCAACTTGGGGATGCAAACAACAAAGATTTCTCATGCTTTGATGATAAGCACACCACCAAGCCCTGGTAGCGAATACTCCATCAAAGTTTCCTATAGTCCCTCGATGATCCAAACATAAAGATAAATATAGATATTGGAGCATTGAAGGCAACTTTGAATTTGAATGTTGAAGATGAGAAGAGAGTGGGAGAGAAGAAAGGAGTCTCACTTGCAGCTTTCTCACATACACAATGGGGGAATAAACACAAAGGTGGAGGCTAAAAATAGTTTTCCTCTTCTTAGTTGTGAAAGCAAAAAGAACTCTCTCTTTTTAGGTACAAAAGGAATAGATGAACCCTATATGTGGGTCTCAAACCAAACTCAGCTAACCTAGGTGGCATACTAACTGAGCCACTAACTAGAGTACATAAAGATAGCTATCATCCAGCTATTATTCATGGGTGGTGTACCAACCGCATCTGCAGCTAATAAGTCAGTGACATAAATGCACAACGGTCACCCTGGTATATCACGAGTGGAGCTTGATATCTCAACACTCCCCCTCGAGCTCAATCCCAATTCCTGCACACCAAGCAGGTCTCTAAACTTGTGCAGCTTCTCTACGCCCAATGCCTTTGTGAATATGTCAGCTACGTGATCCTCTGTGCTAACATTAACTAGATCAATAAAACTTGCGAGAACCTTCTCTCGCACATAGTGATAATGCACCTCAATGTGCTTTGTTCTAGCATGATAGACTGGGTTATTTGCCAAGTGTGTACTACTCATGTTGTCACAATAAATGACAACTGGCCCATCTATAGACTGTGATGCATATCATAAAGTAGCTTACGCAACCAAGCTACCTCACATGCAGCCATTGCTACATCCCTATACTTAGCCTCTGTGCTCGATAAGGCAACTGTAGGCTGTTTCTTGCTGCTCCAAGTGACTGCATCACTCCCAAAAGAGAACACATATGGACTGGTAGATCGTCTATTAGAAATACTACCAGCCCAATCAGCATTAGTGTATCCATGCAACTGTATCTGAACCCTAGTCTCATAAAATAGTCCATACTGCAATGTGGACTTCACATACCTCAGTATGTGTCTAACTGCATCCAAATGTGGTTTCCTTAGAGCCTACATAAACCAACTTACCAACCCAATAGCATAGCCTAAATTTGGCCTGGTAATAGTCATATAAATCAAACTTCCTACTATGCATCTGTACATAGTAGGGTCTTCTAGAAGCTCACCTGCATCTATGCTCAACTTCACATTCTGATCCAAAGGAACTGAAATAGGCTTACAGCCTGTCATCCCATATTTGGACAACATGTCCAATCCATATTGCCTCTACAAGAGCCATATCCCACTTGTGGATATAATCACCTCAATGCCCAAGAAATAATGCATCTCTCCCAAATCCTTCATCTCAAACTTTTGCTTCAATAGCATTTTCACATGAAAGATATTTTCATCACTATCACCTGTGATGATCAAATCATCAACATAAATGACAAGCAACATAATGCCTTTCTCTATTTTTCTCACATAAAGTGAGAAATATGCCTTGGAAATCTGAAAGCCAATAGTGACAAGATACTGTCCTATCTTGTCAGAGCATGCTCTGGATGCTTCCTTCAAGCCATACAAGGCTTTCTTCAACCTGCAGACAAACTCAAGATGAACAGCATGCACATAACCTGGTGGCTACTCCATATAGACCTCTTCTTGTAAATCACCATCATGCAAGAAGGCATTCTTTACATCCATCTGATGTAAAGACCATCCCTTTGATGTAGCCATAGCAATGACTACTCTTATGGTTGCCATCCTTGCAACCGGGACTGAATGTTTCTTCATAATCAATGCCATATGTCTATGCATACCCCTTGACAACTAATCTTGCCTTGTATCTGCTCACAGAACCATCTGCATTGTGCTTCACATTATAGACCCACTTGCAACCAATCACATTCTTGTCTTTAGGCAAAGGAACCAGTTCCCATGTAGCATTTGCTTCCAAGGCATCCATTTCTTCATCCACCATCCACATAAGAGTGACTTGCATTCACATCAACCATGGGCTGATTCACTTTCTCTTTTCCCTTTCGTGATACTTGCATACCACTATCTACATTGATTTGAGGGGATTGTCTTGATCTCAATCTCCCTGTCCATGGCAAAGTATGTGAACCATTGCTAGAGGACACTACAGGTCCACTAATATTTTGTGATTGCTACTGTGAATTCTGTGCAACATTACCATTTTGTGCATCTACATCATCAATCACATTTACTGGTTTATACCAGCTGCTCATCTCATCAAAAACAATATCTCTGCTCACTATAAACTTATGAGTAGAAGGGTTATAGCATCTATACCCTCTCTGCTATAGAGAATAACCAATAAAGATGCACTTCTTAGCTTTTGGATCCAACTTGGATCTCAACTCATCTGGCACATGAACATAGGCAATGCAACCAAAAACTTTCAAATGAGAAATATCTGGTTTCCTACTAGTATACCTCTCCTTTGGCATCATGCCATGTATTGTTACAGTGGAAGTCCTGTTCATTATGTGGACTGGTGTAGCAACTCCTTCAGCCCAATAATAATCTAGCAGGTCTTTTTCGTTGAGCATGGCATGAGATACCTCTCCAATATGCATGTTTTTTCTTTCTGCAAATCCATTTTGCTGTGGGGTATGACTGCATGAATATCGCTGCTTTATGCCATGCTCCTGCAGGAACCTTGCAAACTCATTTGAGAGGTACTCTCCCCCTCCATCTGACCTCAGGAATTTTATTTGTAGGCATGTTTCTTTCTCAACGATAGCTTTAAAAGCCTTGAAATTCCCAAACACTTCGCTTTTCTTTTTCATAAAATACACCCAAACTTTTTCTGTAGTCATCAATAAAACTGACAAAATAATGATAGCCTCCAATAGATGCAGCTTTAGTAGTCCATACATCAGAGTGGATTAATTCCAATGGCCTCTTACCCTCTTAAACATGTCTAGGAAATGGTTTCCTTGCCTATTTTCCAAATTGACAGGCTTCACATATCTTATGCATTTCTGCAACCTTGAACTTAGGCAATCTTGCAACAATATTTTGGGCCTGCATTAATTTAAGTCACTGTACATTAACATGACCAATGCGTTTATGCCAGATATCAATATCTGCAACTACACTGGTCCCATGTGCAAACAGTGCTGCACTCAATTCAGGGATGTCCACATGTGTGGCAATAGTATAATAAAATATGGTGTGCATAGGGCCTAGAATTGAGGTGGCAGGGCATGACCATGTGCCACCCTTCCACGTAAGAGGACCCATAAGGTGTGTTGTACATAATCCATGGTAGTTATATCATAAAATGGTAAGGTGGCATGGTTCCTCCATGTGCCACCCCTCCACCTAGGTGGCCCCATGCCTGCATTTAGTGAGACATGGCCCAAGGACTATGGGAGAAGTAATATAAAATAGGTGGAGATGTAGGATAGGCCCATGTGGGGGGGGTGTAGATAGTCCAAGAATGCAAGTTAAATAATGGGGAAAGTAGGATGAGGTGGCAAGACTCCTTGTGCCAACCCTCCACTTGTCCTCTTAGATGTTTGAATGTATTATAAAATTGGGAGGAGACCAAGGGAGTCTCTTAGACTTGGGATATGGGGTTTGATTTATGTGGAAAATTAAGGCAAGGGGTTTTCACACACAATTGAGAGTGCGTACCCACCTAGCCCACATGGGAGATTCCTCCACACACACCATGCATGTGGGAGGATTTGTTTATTGGGAGAGACCCCCTCCCTTGGCTATAAAAGGAGGGGGCTATTCCTTGATGGGACACGCTCAATCTTGTAAAGCCACCTAGCTAGTACTTTGATTTCCCCCTCCATCCTTTCAAATAAAGCATGAATTGCCTCCCTTGATGTCTCCATCTCTACATTCCACCTTCCATCATGTACATGCTCCTCTTCTCCATCTCCCTTCCCCCTTGTGCCATAGTCCCTCTGTTCATTCCCACCCCTCTTAATCCCTTTTCCCCACCCATGTTAATGCTTCTCCCCTCACATCCCCTTTTTCTCTATGGCCCTTGAGCGTCGCCACGCGTAGCATCAAGCCTCATGCCTCAATTTCTTTATTAGTTAATAGAAGTGGTGTGGCTGCTGGGATCCAATGTTTCCATGGCTAGTGGCATACAATTCGTCCGTCGACATTTGTTATTCCTACGATTGTGTGTAGTTTTGCGACATCTACTGCGCGCGGTTCTCTGTTTCTATACTTCCAATCAGTGACATTTGCTCATGGTTCTCCGTCTCTACGGTTGCAAAACTTGTCTATTTTTGTGCTTTCAGTCTGCACATCTTTGCTCGCAGCTCCTACGCGTCTTCTGGTCGCAGGCTAGTCATGCATCTTCTGGATCCCGTGATGCGATCTCTATGTGAACATGCTCGCATGGCATTCTAGACACGGTCTCTGTGCGAACTGCTTGTGGTTGCCTGTCTCTACAACTGCAAAACTTCTCTGTTTCTGTGCCTTCAGTCGGCGTGTCTTCTGTTCACAGCTCCTATGCATCTTCTGGTCATAGGCTAGTCGCGCATCTTCTAGATCCTGCGATGCGGTCTCTATGCAAATGCACCCGCGTGGCATTCTAGATGCGGTCTCTGCACGAACATGCGCCACGCATCTCGTGCGCTATGTGTTTTAGCACCTTCTAGTTGCAGCCTCTGTGCACTTCCAAAAATAAAAAATAAAAAAATTTCCTGTAACAGACCTCGTGCTCCTCTATACTCTTATTCTTCTTTTTCTCCTTCTCTTTCTCTTCTCTTCTCCTCTCCTATCCTATTATTAAGAAGTGGGAATGGAACCCAAGACATCCCCATTCACAAAAGGAAGACTTACCAATGGGTCAGCAAATAGGCAGTGATTAAAGTGTAATGATATTGCTTATATCTTGAAATCTCATGAACTATAACTCTCTAACCATAGGGAGTTTCCTCTTGCTGTAAAAAGCAAAAGTACTTCACTTCATGTGCTCCATCCATATCTCATACTAGATTGCAGATTCTGACTTTTTTTCAAGTATACATGCCACACGAGGAGAATGGATATTTATGTCACTTCTCGATGGGTTCAAGGATTTGGCGCTTGGTCCTCATTATGGCTACCAATTGGCGAGATCTCTTCCTTGATCTTCATGTCGATCTTCAACAACTGATTGTACAATGATTGCTTGAGGAGACGACGGGTGGGATGATACACCATGGATAATTTAAGGTGAAGACCTAGTGATACATTGGGAGGGCTTTGATTCTAGTTCTACTCATTGTGCAGTGATTGAGCTACTTGCTACATCGGAGGCAATTAAAAGGGTAACATTCTTCCAAGGGTGGGATGTTCCACAAGCTTGGGGTGAGATTTGGCGCATCTGCTTATTATTTAATCCCGGTGGATAAGCTCATCTTAAATGATTTCTTCTTGATCTCACGATAAAGGTTTCTAGGGGGTAATGTTTTGCCCAAGGAATCCCTTTGTACCTAATCAACCCTTCATGCCACATTTTGAGCTTCAAGTTGTAATTCTTTTTGGTCGAAAGATAAACTATCAACAAAGGATTGTAAGTTTACTTGGTGCTGAATGTCTTGCTCAAGTATTGAATTCTCCCCACCCTCTCCTTCTACCTATCTTAGACTACCGAGAAACTTGGGATGTTTGGATTTTAGTCTTGGTGTAATGAAATCTTGGATGCTTCAATTTGATGGAGCATACAAACCTTCGACCAAGGCTGCTGGTGTGGGTGTGAAGCTCACTTCACTAGGCGGTGAGGTGTATTGTTATAGCAAGTCTACACCTGCAAATACTTGCAACCAAGCTAAGTACTTGGCACTCATTTTTGGGCTACAAAAGGCACAAGAATATCACGTCAAGCAACTTGAGGTACGAGGAGATTCTCAACTCGTGTGTGAACAAGTTAGTGGAAGGTGGAAGGTGCGGAGCGAAGGCTTGGTTCCATGACATCAATAAGCATTGGAACTTTGTAAACAATTTGAAGAGGTAAAAATTTAGCATATCCCTTGAGCTCAAAATTTAGTTGCTGATTTCTTGGCAAGTGAAGCTTGTACTTCAATCACACATGAAACAAGTGGAAGCACTACCCCAACAAAGCTGCAAGCCACAAATTCGGGTGATCATTTGTAAGGAATGCAAAGGTTGTGGTCATCATTAAACTAAGTGTTGTGCATATTTGATATGAGTTTACTGACTTCAAAACATCATCAAAAGGATCCTTAAGGACATTTCTCAAAAGAAGGATGCCAAACCACACACCCCTTGAAGAAATAGCATGGCGACTACAAGAACTGGAAGGAGTTGAAGGTGATGTGCAAGCTCTCCAACTGTTGACATTTGTCATGGCATTCTTGTTTGCCTTGATGAACAACCTCATGCAGTGCCATGTCTATAACCCTCGCTTGTAAAGATGGATGCAATATCATGCCTTGACCAATAAGGGTTGGTCCTTTTAAGATTGTCTATGAGCTATTCTATGCTAAAGATTCTTCCCATATAGCATTTCACAATATACCAGTCACACCCTATCCTACCTATGTGTGCTTTGTGGATGTATCTTCACCTGATTTTCAGTTCAAGCTACCTCTTTCCATTGTTTGCCAATAGATAAGCCTCATTTCGCCTCTTTCTTTTCCATTTTCCAGCATGGCTGACATTCCTATGTTCTATAGTCTGGTTGAAGAAAATCCAAATGAGTATCTTGTGGCCTTCAAGTGCCATTGTGTTTCTCTCAACTTTCTTACTGTAGATAGATGGTTGTTGGTTCTTCCCACATTTCTAGAGGGTTTGGCTCAAGTGTGGTATGAGAAGAAGGCCAAAGATGTATGCCAAAGCTAGCCAATATTGACAACAATAGCTATGATCGAGTATTTTGGCAAAGAAGAGGAGCCGGAGAACGTGTACCTACAGGTGGCAAACCTGAAGCAGTTAGAAGGTGAGATGGCACGTCAATGTGTGGATCGAGCAGCCATGCTCCTAGACCATTTAATTGCCATGCAGGAGGACAATGCTGGATTTTGAGTTGGAATGACTCAGCAATTGTTGGGCTACCTTGTAGCAAGAGCAAGTGATGAATTCCACCTCAAGCTTAAATGGGAGAATCGAGAGACCATGGTGCGAGCACAAGAGATTGCTCAAAAGTTTGATAAAGTTCAATCTGACCCCACTTCAAAGAAGACGGTTGTCCCTCTGCAACCCCCTCAATTCTTGCAACAATAGGGGGTTGTCCAACTTAGGGGTATACCCCCACCCCCCATCAGGGATGTATCCACCGCCTCCACCTCAAATGTATGGTCCTTCCTTAAATGCTCACCCTCCACAAGGAGTATATCCTCACCCACTGCCTAGAAGATTTCCCCAACCTCGCCCATGAGCCCCCCCCTTCCTACTCCCTCGGCCCCTCTTGCTAAAGAACTTGGAGTCAATGAGCCAAGGCCCTGCCTTGAACAATCTTCATCTTGAGATGGTGGGCATCAAAAATCAAGCCAATCGCCCTCCAAGAGAACATGCCAATGTTGTATGCTACGAGTGCCACCAAAAGGGTCATTATCGCATTGAATGTCCCAATATTCCAAGGGTGAATCTTCTAAGTGAATCAGGCACCAAAGATTCTAACGTGGAGGTCCTTGACCTCGGGAAGAGAAGTCGTGCCACCTCAGACCCCTCTCTAAACTAGCCTCCCTAGGAAGAAGGTGTCTTTCTCAGAGCCCTTAGATACTGAGATGGCAAACCCACCAATAGAGAAGACTAAAAGATCTTGCAAGAGTAAGTGGTTGCCCTCAGATTTACCTATCGGCTCAAGGCAAGAAGACTATTCGATCATTCAGGACCTTGCTCATCAATCTTTGAGCATCACGCTTCTTCAACTAATAGCATTAAGCCCTAAGGTGAGACGTGGGCTGCAACAAGGGCTCTCAACAAGGAGGAACAAGAAAAAGGGAAAGGTACGAGTGGTTTCTTCTATCTTTGAAGAAATTTATCGGCACCCGCATATAGTAGATGTCATCATAGATAATTGTCGTATCAAAAGTGTGTGTGTTGATGGGGGAGCTGCATGTAATATCATGGTGCCCTGTATCATGAAAAAGTTGAATTTGATATTCACAAGGCATTCCTACACTCAAATCAAGGTAGCTGATGGTCGACGACTCACAACCCTGGGAGTCATTGAGGATTTGCCCATCATTGTCAATGGGTTGACCACCACTGTCAATTTCTATGGACCACCACCGTCAATTTCTATGTAGTGGACATTGAAGATATAAGCAGGAGTTACCCAGCCATACTCGGGAGACCATGGTTGAGAAAGAGTGATGCAGTCAGCTATTGGAAGATAGGACACATGTGTTTTGGTGCTTCTAAGAAGAAGATCCCAGCACAACCAGGTGCCACTGAACCAAAAGAAGAAGAGGAGCAAGATAGTGATACTCTCTCATCCTCAGTGTCTGAATCAATGGAAGAATCAAATGGGGGGAGGAGTTCTCAGAGGAGAAAGTTTACATGATGGGGGTGTCTCTGACCACACCACCCGCAGAAAAGGTAACAGCAAGTCCTCAATAGCTTGAATCTATGCTTTCCTTAGACCTCACTCTAAGTGAGAAAGATGAGTTCCTAGAAATGTTCAAAGATTTCCCTGACCTCATCGCCACTAGCTACCACCACCTTTGCCATGTGAATACCATAGAACACAAGATAGAGCTGAAGCTTTTGATGCGAAGCCAGTGGCTCAAAATTATCGGAGATTAGGGCCCTTATAGACCAATGCTTTGCGCTCAGAGTTGCAAAAACTTGTAGAAGCTAGGTTTATTGTTCTGGTTCACAATACTAAATGGGTTTCACCAATGGTAGTCACTCCAAAGAAAAACAATAAGTGGCAGGTCTGCATCAATTATAAGAAACTCAATGCAGCCATCAAAGGGACCATCATCCTCTGCCCTTTCAAGACCTCATTCTTGAGAAGGTAAGTGGTCATGAGATGTATACTTTCTATGATGGTTACTCCGGGTTTTATCAAATCAGAATTGCCAAAGAGGATGTGCTTAAAACCACATTTGCCTCACCCTGGGGGACGTTTGCATTCAAAGTAATGCCATTTGGCCTCACCAATGCTCCTGCTACCTTTCAAAGATTTATGCAAATAGTGTTTGCTCCTTATTTGGAGGTTTTATTCGAGGTGTTTTTAGATGATTTCTGTATATTCTTGGCATGGAAGGAGCATGTCATCAAGGTTAGGTTGGCCTTCCAAAGGGTCGATGATGCGAATGGCAGCCTCAATTTTGATAAATGCACCATTGGAGCCACTCAAGGGAGGCTATTGGGACATATTGTCTCATCCAAGGGCATCAATCCTAACCCCGAGAAGGTAGAAGCTATCCTCAAGTCTCCCTGCTAATAACCAAATGTCAGGTGCACTCATTTGTCAATCTAGTAGGATACTATCGCTGCTTCATTGATCAATATGCTGTTTTGACACGACCCATGACTACGCTATTAAAAGATGGGGTTGATTTCTCTTGGGATGAGGATTGTGATTATGTTTTGTACAAATCAAGAGTGCTCTAGCTTCAGAACCCATTCTATGCAATCTTGATTGGTCAAAGACTTTCTATATCAATCCTGGGTTTGGTGAGCACACTCTAGCAAGTATTCTTCTCCAGCAAGGGGAGGATCGGGTCATGTATCCTATTCGATTTGCTTCTCGACAATTGCTCGAAATTGAATGATGCTACTTTAAGGCTGACAAGCATGCCTTGTCTTTGGTGTTTTGCATTGAGAAATATAAGCATTATGTGGCTAGAAAGTCCTCCATTATAATCTCTAGCAATGGTTTTGCAAACCAGGTTCTTCAATCACCAAATCCCATGGGCCGGTTGGCCAAATGGTTGGTAGTTTTACAAGAATATGATTTTTCTTTCACAATTGTAAAAGGGGGTTGTTCCAACTTGAAGAATGCTTTGATTGATTTAGAGGAGTGCCTCGATGTAACCCTTGTAGCAGCCATAGAAGTTGGGGATCCATGGTATGGTGGTATCTACATATTTTTGACCGCTTTCTCCTTTCCTCCAGAAAGTACTAGCTATGAGAAAAGGAAGATCTATAGAGATAGTAGATCATCAACATAAATGACAAGCAGCATAATACCTTTCTCTATTTTTCTCACATAAAGTGAGAAATCTACCTTGGAAATCTGAAAGCCAATAGTGACAAGATACTGTCCTAGCTTGTTAGACCATGCTTTAGGAGCTTGCTTCAAGCCATACGAGGCTTTCTTCAACCTGCAAACAAACTCAGGATGAACAACATGAACATAACCTGGTGGTTGCTCCATAAAGACCTCTTCTTGCAAATCACCATGCAAGAAGGCATTCTTTACATCCATTTGATGTAAAGACCATCCCTTTGATGCAGCCATAGCAATGACTAATCTTACGGTTGCCATCCTTACAACCGGACTGAATGTTTCTTCATAATCAATGCCATATGTCTGTGCATACCCCTTGACAACTAATCTTGCCTTGTATCTGTTCACAAAACCATCTGCATTGTGCTTGACCTTATAAATCCACTTACAGCCAATTGCATTCTTGTCTTTAGGCAAAGGCATTAATTCCCATGCAGCATTGCTTCCAAGTCATCATTTCTTCATCCATGGCTTTCTCCCATTTTTCTTTTCCCATGGCTTTCTCAAAAGAAGTGGGTTCTGGTTCCTGTATCACTTTGACCATATAGGCATAGTGAATGGCTATAAATCCATCATATTTCAGCCTATCCTTAGGATATCTAGCTCTGGTAGACCTGCGCAAAATAGGCTCACTTCTAGGTGCTCTCAAAACATCCCTGGCCTTCCTTACTCCAGGTGTAACAATAGAAAGAAGACCCAACTCATCATCAATGCTCTGTTTTGAGCCACTAGATTCACCATCCACATAAGAGTGACCTGCATTCACATCAAACATGGGCTGATCTACCTTCTCTTTTCCTTTTCATGATACCTGCGTACCACTATCTGCATTGCTTTGAGGTGATTTTCCTAATGTTAATCTGCCTATCCATGGTGAAGTATGTGAACCACTGCTAGAGGACACTGTAGGTCCACTGATATTTTGTGATTGCTGATGTGAATTCTGTGCAGCATTACCATTTCGTGCATTTTCTGGTTTTTCCACAAATCCTCATCTTTCCATTTTCTTTGCATCCTGCATCCATTCTGCATGACCTATCATGTGGTTTAACGCACCTGAGTCAACATACCACACATCATTGCTTTCTTCTGCACTTGTCACAGAATTGGTCATGTGCTGCACCATAAACAGATGTTCATTTCTATCATCACCCTCTCTACTAGAAGATGCATAATTCCCTTGCTACAATTTTCCATTCATGATGTCATTCTACTTTTTGTAGCAGTCTTTAGTCATATGACCCATTTTACCACAATAGCAGCATTCAATATTGCTGTTTGCATTTTGGCCTCTCTGCCATCCACCACGACCTCTTTGGCTCCCCCTGCCTCTAGAGTTACCACGTCCTCCTCCATAGGACTGGTTTTCTTAAGTTTGCTGCATATTTTGATTTCTACCATGGCCTCCAGATCGACCTCCTCTACCTCTGCCTCTACCTCTTCCAGCATTTGAGTAGAAGACAGTTTCTTTTGAATTTCCTCCTGAAGAAGATGCACCACCATTTCTCTGTTCTTCAGAAATTAGAAGAGCAAACAACTCCTCAAAATCAGAAAATTTTTCATGGATGGCAATGGATGTCCAGAACTGTGCATAATCCTTTCCTAGACCATTCAAGGTCATAGAAACTAGATCATCATCTTCCACTGGCGACCCAATGGAAGCAAGTGCATCTGCAATTTTCTTCACCTTCATGTGGTAGTCATTGATGCTCATATTTTCTCTCTACACATTGTGCAACTCCTGCTTGAGCTACATTTTCCTGGCTTGCGTATTTGTGTTGTACATTTTTGCCAAAGTATCCCATGCCTCCTTTGGCATACTTGCATCCTGAATATGCACAATCATAGAATCCGAAATACTGATAGACAGCCAGTACATAACTTTTCTGGCTCTCTCATGCCATCCTTTAAATGCCTGCATTTCTTGTTGATTGGGAACATTAGGAAGAACTGGTTCTTCTTCATTTCTTGTAATGAACTCCCAATAGCCTTTTCCCATGAGGAAATTCATCATTCTAAACTTCCATGCTTGGAAGTTGTTCTTGTCAAGCTTTTTAGTGACAATCTGTGAAAGGGAATCCGATGCCATTATAGAACACTGCAAAATATTCTGTCACTGCAAAAAACACAGCTTCTGCCTCACACAGGCAAATCTGCAAAACTGACGAAAGTGGTATTTGACCACATAGTCATTTCCTAGTGACGATTTTGCATCAACAAGCAATAAGGATGATTCTGTAACTCCCAATATCTCTACACACAGGCATACAATGCAATTTGTGTGGCAACTTTTCACCGACCTATAGAGTAGTGGTCATAGAGCAAAAATAGGGCTTTTTTCTCAACTCCTATGGAGAACTTCCGCCTCCAAAACGGGCCCTGAAATGGCCTCGAATCAAAAAAATATTTTGTGATTGCTGCTGTGAATTCTGTGTAGCATTACCATTTTGTGCATCTACATCATCAATCACATTTACTGGTTTATACCAGCTGCTCATCTCATCAAAAACATCTCTTCTCACTGTAAACTTACGAGTAGAAGGGTTATAGCATCTATACCCGTTTTGCTGCAGAGAATAACTAATACAGATGCACTTCTCAGCTTTTGGATCCAACTTGGATCTCAACTCATTTGGCACATGAACATAGGCAATGCAATCAAGAACTCTCAAATGAGAAATATCTGGTTTCGTACCGGTATACCTGTCCTCTGGCGTCATGCCATGTATTATTGTAGTGGGAGTCCTGTTCATTATGTAGACTGATGTAGCAATTGCTTCAGCCCAATAATAATCTGGTAGGTCTTTTTCGTTAAGCATGGCACGAGATACCTCTCCAATATGCCTGTTTTTCCTTTCTGCAAGTCCATTTTGCTGTGGGGTATGACTGCATGAATATTGCTGCTTTATGCCATGCTCCTGCAGGAACCTTGCAAACTCATTTGAGAGGTACTCTCCCCCTCCATCTGACCTTAGGCATTTTATTTGCAGGCCTGTTCCTTTTTCAACCATAGCTTTAAAAGCTTTGAAGTGTCCAAACACTTCACTTTTCTTTTTCATAAAATACACCCAAACTTTTTTGCTGTAGTCATCAATAAAAGTGACAAAATAATGACAGCCTCCAATAGATGTAGCTTTAGTAGTCCACACATCAGAGTGGATTAATTCCAATGGCTTCTTACTCTCTTGAACATGCCTAGGAAATGGTTTCCTTGCCTGTTTTCCAAATTGACAGGCTTCACATACCTTATGCATTTCTGCAACCTTGAATTTAGGCAATCCTGGAACAATATTTTGGGCCTGCATTGATTTAAGTCGCTATACATTAACATGACCAATGCGTTTATGCTTGATATCAATATCTACAACTACTCCAGTCCCATGTGCAAACATTGTTCCACTCAATTTAGGCATGTCGGCATCCAGTGTAAACATGCTACCCTTCTTCTTTCCTTTCGCTATCAAGCGACCGTTATTTTTCATATCCTCAACAAAGCATCCATGAGGATTAAATCTCACCTGCAAGCCCTGCTCAACCATTTGACCAACAGAAACTAGGTTCTTGGTGATGTTCGGGACATGAAATACATTAGACAGGTATTTCTTTTTCCCATCCTGCATAGACAAAGTAATTTTACCAATCTGCACAATAGGATGTGCAGTATCATCACCAGTCTCCACAAATCCTGGTCTTTCCATTTTCCTTGCATGCTGCATCCATTTTGCATGACCTGTCATGTGGTTTGATGCACCTGAGTCAAGCACCTGAGTCAACATACCACACATCATTGCTTTCTTATGCACTTGTCATAGAATTGGTCATGTGCTGCACCATAAACAGATGCTCATTTCTGTCATCACCCTGTCCACTAGAAGATGCATAATTCCCTTGCTGCAATTTTCCATTCATGATGTCATTTTGCTTTTTATAGCAGTTTTAGCCATATGACCCATTTTACCACAATTAGTATTCAATATTGCTGTTTGCATTTTGGCCTCTCTGCCATCCACCATGACCTCTTTGGCTCCCCTTGCCTCTAGAGTTACCATGTCCTCCTCCATAGGACTGGTTTTCTTGAGTTTGCTACATATTCTGATTTCTACCATGGCCTCCAGATCGGCCTCCTCTACCTCTGCCTCTACCTCTTCTAGCATTTGAGTAGGAGACAGTTTCTTTTGAAGCTCCTCCTGAAGAAGATGCACCACCATTTCTCTACTCTTCAGAAATTAGAAGAGCAAATAACTCCTCAAAATCAGGAAATTTTTCACGGATAGAAACGGATGTCCGAAATTGTGCATAATCCTTTTCTAGACCATTCAAGGTCATAGAAACTAGATCATCATCTTCCACTGGTGACCCAATGGAAGCAAGTGCATTTGCAATTTTCTTCACCTTCATGTGGTAGTCATTGATGCTCATATTCTCTCTGCACATTGTGCAACTCCTACTTGAGCTGCATTTTCCTGGCTTGCGTATTTGTGTTGTACATTTTTGCCAAAGTATCCCATGCCTCCTTTGGCATACTTGCATCGTGAATATGCACAATCATAGAATTCGAAATACTGATAGACAGCCAGTACATAACTTTTCTAGCTCTCTCATGCCATCCTTTAAATGCCTGCATTTCCTGTTGATTGGGAACATTAGGAAGAATTGGTTCTTCTTCATTTCCTATAATGAACTCCCAATAGCCTTTTCCCATAAGGAAATTCATCATTCTAAACTTCCATGCTTGGAAGTTGTTCTTGTCAAGCTTTTCAGTGACAATAAGGGAATCAGACGCCATTACAGAACATTGCAAAATATTCTGTCACTGCAAAAAACACAGCTTTTGCCTCACACGGGAAAATCTACAAAACTGACAAAAGTGGTATTTGACCACACAATCACTTCCTAGTGACGATTTCACATCAACAGGCAATAAGGATGATTTTTGTAACTCCCAGTATCTCTGCGCATAGGCATACAATGCAATTTCTGTGGCAACTTTTCACCGACTTGTAGAGCAGTGGTCGCACAACAAAAATAGGGCCTTTTTCTTAGCTCCTGTGGAGAACTTCCACCTCCAAAACGGGCCTCAAAATGGCCCCGCAGCATATATTGCCCTCCCACCACACCACGAAGGGCGTCTTAATATAAGACAATGCACTCTTGCACTTTCCGGCTGTGCTACCTGCAGAGATTTGCTCCCAAACTTGAAAAAGGCAAGCAACACTGGTCCTCTTTCCAGGACACCGCGAACTTGGTTTGCTTTCTTGAGCTCCTTACCACGAACCAGGCTCTGATACCATGTGAAGATAGTGGGAGAGAGGGAAGGAGTCTCACTTGCGGCTTTCTCACATACACAATGGGGGAATACACACAAAGGTGGAGGCTGAAAATAGTTTTCCTCTTCTTAGTTGTGAAAGCCAAAAGAACTCTTGTACAAGGAAATAGAAGAACCCTATATGTGGGTCTCAAACCAAACTCAGCTAACTAAGGTGTCATACTAATTGAGCCACAAACTAGAGTACATAAGGATAGCTGTCATCTAGCTATTATTCATGGGCGGTGTACCAACCGAATCTGTAGCTAACAAGTCGGTGACATAAATGCACAATGGTCACCCTGGCATATCACGAGTGGAGCTCGATATCTCAATAGGAAGCTCATGAAAGATGGATTGCCTCTTCATACCACAAGAAGGTTCCTCTCCATGCTCACGAGACGAAAGAGAATACAATCATTACGGCAAGCTTGGATGGTATCATAATCCATACCCACCATTGTTAGCATCTTCTTTGCTTCATCTCTTGATGCGGGCACGGTATTTGGTGTAGGCAACATAAGCATAGGCATATGCTTTCTCTCTTCTTTTCTCATGCATATGTTATTCTTTCTCTTATGCTTATGCTCTTTTTCCCTGTTTCAATCTCTTTTCCCCTCTTCCTTCTCTTCTTTTCCCCTCTCTTTTTTCCTCTCTTTTTCTCTTCTTTTCATAAGCATATGCCTATGCCTATGCCTATGCTTATGCTTATGCATAAGCATATGCTCATATGCTCATGCATAAGCATAAGCATATGTCTCTTCTCTTATTTTCATATGCTTATGCACGAGCATATGCATTTGCCTTCTCTCATGCTTATGCTTGTGCATGGGCATATGCATTTGCCTATGCTTATGCTTATGCATGAGCATATGCTTATCCTTCTCTTATGCTTCTCTCTTTTTCTCTTATGCATATGCTTTTTCTTCTCTTATGCTTCTCCTTCTCTTTTCTTCTCTTATGCTTCTCTTATGCTTCTCCTTCTCTTATGCATATGCTTTCCCTCTTATGCATATGCTTATTTCCTTCTCCTTAGTCACATTCGGTTCTTTTTTCACATGCTCCTTAACACTATTTGGTTCTTTTCCCCTTTTTCAATCTCTTTTCCCCTCTTCCTTCTCTTCTTTTCCCCTCTCTTTTTTCCTCTCTTTTTCTCTTCTTTTCATAAGCATATGCCTATGCCTATGCTTATTCTTATGCATGAGCAAATGCTCATATGCTCATGCATAAGCATAAGCATAAGCATATGCTTTCTCTCTTTTTCTCTTATGCATATGTTTTTTCTTCTCTTATGCTTATGCTCTTTTCCCCTCTTTCAATCTCTTTTCCCCTCTTCCTTCTCTTCTTCTCCCCTCTTCCTTCTCTTATGCTTCTCCTTCTCTTTTCCTTCTCTTATGCTTCTTTTATGCTTCTCCTTCTCTTATGCATATGCTTTCCCTCTTATGCATATGCCTATTTCCTTCTCCTTAGTCGTATTTGGTTATTTTTTCACATGCTCCTTAGCTATATTTGGTTCTTTTTTTTTTCAAACAGATTCTAAATGGAATAACCACACCCTCACCCATGGGTGTCCTCCCTATAAACCCCAACCCGGTTCCCCACGTTGCAAGGATTATAGACATAGCCTCTCTACTAGCTCATGCAAAAGAGAATATTATGCAAGAGAGTGACTGAGTGAAGTACAACGTGGGGATGCATGTGCTTGGGTGGGGTCAAGCCGAAGGGTAGTGGAGCAAGGGTGATTAAGGAATGCACGACACAGCCTACGGGATCTCTGTAGGTTGTGGAGAGACTGCCACAATCGATGAAGCCTCAAATATGATTGTGTAAAGGACATAATGGAATGTGTGGAGGCATTCATGGATTGTGAGTACATAATCACTAAAGAGCATGACCGCATATTAGAAGAGGTGGAGGATGAGGTCCCCAGTGACCCGCCTAGTGGCGCAGAGGAGGAAAGTACCTCAGACACTAATGTAGAGCGGTAGACCTCCTCCACCATTTTGGAATTTTCGGAGAATGTCTCTTTTGGAGACAAATTTTTCTTAAGCATGCTTTTGGAGACATATATTTTTTATATACATAATTTTGGAGACATACTTTTGGTCTCTATTTTTTATATATGAAAATCTTCTTGGATTCCACTTGCCTTTCATAAATATTTGTCATTTCAAAACTGGCTTTCCATAATTGTCTTAAGTAAATAATTGTCCTTTCATGTTTATCCTTTATGCGTTGATGTCATTTCATAATTTTCACAAGTGATTGATTGCCTTTTCATAATTTCTTAAGTTTGAATTTCATAATTGTCTTAAGTAATTAATTGTCTATCCACTTCTTACCTGCTCTTGTTTATTGTTTATTATTTTTAGTATTCGTGTTTGTGTCTACGTTTGTCTAATCCCCCCAATATAGACATGGGATCACGTCGCACGTCTGACGAGTACAAAAACCCTCCTAGGAGGAGACATCATGATCTCTACTCTCGAGATGACTTCGATTCCACTTAGGTGACACCACCTCAGGGGCCTACCCCTCTGACTACCCCTGGCCCCTACTCCTCTCAGACCTAGCACTGTGACTACTCCTTAGGGAACTCCTTTGCTAGCAACCCATGGCTTTGTCGGGAATCCTGACAAGTTTGTCACACACATGACCGATGCGGAGGCAGCAAGATTCTTCTCTCTGCTATCCCAAAGGACCTCAGCAAATCCCTCTCCTACACCAATAGTGGACCTACTGTCTAGTTGTCCCCTCTAGCCCCTTCGACTAAGGGGTCATCACCTAGGCTTGCCCATCGTAAGGGAAGGAAGAGTAGGAAGGGTCGCCTATGTTGTGCTGACTTGTGAGATGTAGACAAGTTAGCACACTCACATCCCTATAGGTCTTGACTTGGACTTGAGACCTCCTCTTGAAGCATTGTAGGTCAACCTTGCGTACCTCCATCACAAAGGGGAAGGCTAAACCCAACTGGTCATACAAAGCTCGCTCAAAGTTTTTCAAGAAGCAATACAGGGACCATCCCAAACCGTTTTAGGGTCAGAGGAGGGCTGTGAGGAGACGGCTGACTCCATAGGTACTTCGCACTTTGGTGCAAGCAGATGGTTGGCATTCGAGGCAATCATGGTAAGTCTACTTCTTCTCATTTAATGTATTGTTCTATTTGTTTTACTACATATTGCATGCACTTTATCTAACTCTCATAAATTGGGCCCACAACAAACTGCGATGGGTTGTCTTTCCACATACATAGAGACGAGATGCGGCTTCCACATAGGAACAAAGCCATGGTTTATGAGCAGGAGGCACTGGGAGCGATGGTCGATTCGGCTGAGGTGGCTACTCACATGGTATAAATCTACTCCTACTTGTAATCTCATTTTTTAAACTGTTTTATTCTTTAAGTTACAATCTAATTTCCAATTAATATGGTTTCACTCTTAGAATCAAAGCTCGAATGTCCCATCAGTGAAGGTGAGTGGTGATGGTGGCTGCTCACATAGTATAAGTCTACTCCTACTTGTAATCTCACTTTTTAAACTATTTTATTCTTTAAGTTACAATCTAATTTCCAATTAATATGGTTTCAGTTTTCTTAGAATCAAAGCTCAAACATCCCATCAGCGGAGGTGAGTAGTGATGAACGAGGGATTAGGCTTACACGGCTTTGATGAGGGCCAAGGATTAGGCACAGCTCACGAGGGCTAGGGATCACAGGTGTAGCTCACAAGGGCTAGGGATCAAGCCAGCACGACAAGGAAGAGGATGAGGATGAGGAAGATGATTCAAATGAGGAGTAGTAGTAGTAGTAGTAGTAGTAGTAGTTTGCATATACTTCACCATGAATATGCTTCTGTATGTCGGCTCATTTGAGCCATTTTGTATCACCCTTTTCAAAAGGGTAATTTTGTAACAAACAATGTTGTATATCTTCGACATGTATATGCTTCTGTCACTCAGCTTGTGTGACTTGGTATCACACTTTTCACAAGGGAAATTTTGTAACAAACAACATTCTTTTGTAGTTACTAAAAAGTAGTGGGGCAAAATAGGGCTTGCTGTGGCCCTGTTTAGCCCCACTAATGTTTTTTTAAAGCTTCTGGTAATCGTCTCTATATAGCGACGTTTATTAGTGTCTCTATATAGTGACGCTTGTATAGCGATCATTCTTTTCTGACACCAATAGCGATGTAAATACTGACCTTTGCACCCGTTTTTAAAAAAACGAGTATAAAAAAGGTCGGTATTTCCATCGAAAAATGGCTTGTGCCTTGTAGTGTACTTATTGTTATACAAATACGTATATAAAATTATACATACATACATATATGCATACATATAGATGTACATGCATCCATACATATGTACATACATACATACATACATACATACATACATACATATATATATATATATATATATATATAATGTTAGTGTGTTACATGGTTATACATTTGTACATATAAAGGTATAATTATTTATATATTTGATTAATTTGGTTGAATTAGAACAAAGTTCGTTTTCCATTTGTCTTGCTCTTACCGCTTTCATTGAATACTTATTAGAATATTCAAAAAATGGTTACTTATATATTTATATGTATATATATATATATATATACACACACACACACACATATATATATATATATACATACACACACATATATTTAAATACATATATATATATACATACATATATATATACATACATACACACACACACACACACACACACACATATATATACACATTTATATGAGTTTACTCATGATTGTATGAGGATTGTATATGATTACGCTAAATAGATCTGAATATTTGTCTATTGTTAGATTTTTAATAGCAATTGGGAGCTTCTTAGTCTACTTTCTCTCCCAATAGGCATTGATAAATGTTTTAGCATTTATACAATACTTTATAACGTATCCATGAGTTTATAATGTGTTAGATATACAAGGAGACTTATATGAACAGCTAATCTACAAAATCAAAATTAGTTCACATGATCTTGAGGTGGAGAGGGGTAGGTGGGCAAGACTCAACATCCCTAGAGAGGAACGGACCTGCAAAATCTACCCAACAAGGGAGGTAGACAATGACATCATGTACTTCTCAAATGTAGAGTCTACGCTCACATAAGATGTGAGGGTGGTAGAAATCTACTAGAGTATCTAGACAAAAAGCTAACAATATGTCGATTGTTTGATGTGTCATGTAATGTTGGAGTTGTATTTTGGGCCATGCATTTGTATGGTGCTTATCTTTCTGTACTAGGTCGTATCACTTGGGTATATAGGTGCAGTTAGATAAGTAAGTCTACATTTTGACACTTGCAAATAATATTCGACTTTAGTTACCACTATAATGACTCCTTCCTCTTGTTTTGAAACTATATCAATACTTGATCGTACAATTTGGTTGCATGTGTTATTCACCAATCTTCAAAGGGTAATAGGATGCTGGCAAATAGGAAAGCATCTCCATGGATTTCATTGTGGGACTACCTAGGGCATTAGAGGGGGCACAACTCTGTGTGGGTAATGGTGGAGCGGTTGACCAAGATGGCTCATTTTATTCGTGTCAGTGAAGATGTTAAAACTCCACAATTAGCTAGGCTCTTTGTGGAGCATATCTATAGACTATATGGGCTACTAGCCAGAATTGTTAATGATCGAGATAGCAAATTTGATAGCCATTTTTGGAGGGCTGTGCTTAAGAGGTTGGAAACTTCATTAAATATGAGCACCGCGGATCATCCCCAAAGTGATGGTCAAACTAAAAGGGTCAATCAGATCATTGAGGATATGCTTCGAGCATATGTAAGTAAACGGGAAAATAATTGGAAACAATATTTGCCCATATTAGAATTTGCATATAACAATGCCAAGCATTCAGCTACAGGTTTCAGTCCATTCATGATAATGTATGGATTTCAACCTAGAGCCCCAATGATAGTGGGAGTCAAAAAAGAGAAGGTTCAAGTGGCCAAAGACTTTCTTGAGGATATGAATCAGACGCTTAAGTTAGCTAGAGATAGCATAAGAAGAGCTCAAGATAGAGCACAAAGTCATGCAAACCCCCACCATAGAAAGTTGGAGTTTGAAGTAAATGAGAAAGTCTACCTTAAGGTACCTGAATCTTTAGAATCTCTAAAGACCGGTAAATGTCTGAAGTTGTCCCCTAGGTATTGTGGACCATTCGCAATACTTAAGAGGATTGGAGAACTTACTTACAAATTAGCCTTACCTGAGGGATGTAGAGTACATCTAGTTTTTCATGTAAGTAGGCTAAAAAGAAAATTAGGAGATGATGATAATCTCATTGGAAATGAAGTCCTAGTTGAACTCATTGAACCTGCATCTTTACCACATGAACGAGAAAGAATTTTAGATAAACAAGAAAAAAGAATGCGACATACTATATGGCAAGAATGTTTGGTTAAGTGGAAAGATATATCTGAAGAGATTTCAACATGCAAAAGGGTAAGCAATCTCTAGAGGAGGTTTCCCAATTTTGTTTTCGAGGACGTAAACCATTCTTAAGGGAAAGGGAATGTTACGTTAGCCATAATCCCGAGAGTGTGGATATGGTGAAGTGGGAAGCCAGAGGGCTTGACAATGCAACAGTGGACACACAAGATTAACGCTTAGCATTATAGAAGGATGCGAAGAGGGGTCAAAAGATTAAGGTCCTTTGAAAGGACACTTGGCATAAAAGGGGGTCCACACGTCACGCACTGGGTTCAGGGGAGATTTCTAGAGACAGGCTCCATAAAGGAAGTAAACTAAGGGAGCTCTGGAAAAATTATGCTAGGTGGAATGAGAAGGAGAGAGAGCCCTCTAGTTGAGGAAACGTAACATTGAGCCCTCTTATTGAGGAAACATAACAATGTCTCTTTGATCAACTCTCACCAGCTTGCCACCAAGATAGTCAACCATTCCATGCAAATGGATTTTTAAAATGCAAGTATAGAGCTAATGGTTCTTTATCCAAATGCAAAGCATGCCTTCTCCACCAAGCGTTATTCTCAAGTTGTAGGTACTGATTACTTTGAAACTTTTTCTCTAGTCATTAAGCTCACCACAGTGCAAGTCCTTCTTGCATATGTAGCCCATGCACATTTGGATATACATCAAATGGATGTCAAGAACTCCCGGGGGTCACTTAGTGTAATATGTCTATATCACGTGCATTCAAGGCTTCTTTTCTAAATCCTTATGTAACCTATTTTTATCATTTCCTTATGCCCCCTCTATAAATTTTTTAAAATTTTTATAAATCCCATAAAATTTTCCATAGAGGAATTTTGAATGTCCTTATGTAAGTGATACATTACTACTTTTCAAGACATTTGGGAGGCAATATGAGATATATAGAATGTATCACACATGTTATTTGAGTTTACACACATGAAAGAGAGGTACTAGAGTGCAAAAATCTCGGGGGGGTCACTATGTATAAACCCTCTATATCATGTGCGTTCAAGGCCTATATTGAAAATCCCTTATCTGTAAATTTTTTCATTAATAAAATGTACCCCTTTTCTATACAAATCTGTAAATTTTTTCCAAAACTATTTTAAATAGTCCCTTATGTATATTTATTTCTGTAAATTTTAGGAATAAAAAATATCCTTCTGTTGAACTCACGTGATAGGGTTACATATGATGAGTGACCCCCCCGAGGCAAAAATAGACAACATGCAAGTTTCAACCCTACTCAGAGTGCCAAAAGACAGAGAAATAGAGAGTAAACAAGGCAAGGCATGCATACCAAAAGTAAGAGAGAAAAATAGCAAAGAAGATAAATCTTATGTGCCATACACACCAAGTTCCAAGACTAAAGAGGTATGCAAATTAACTTGAACTATGCAAAGAGATCCTGCAATCCAAAAGAAAAAGTATTTATAGAAATTATTCATCAAAGATTGGAAACTTTTATAAATGAGATATTTTCTTCAAAATGTCACAAAAACCATAGGTCGGGATTAGTCAAATTGACCAAATATTTTATGAAAATATATAACAATTATTTCTTACCAATAAGAAACATCTAGAGCTTTCCTATGTCAAAGATTAGGAACTCTACGAATTGTATATATCCCAAGCTTATTAATTGCTTCTGTGTTTTTGTTGTTACAAAAATTTAACAACACCATGGTTCTTTGCCACATTCATAGGACTTGCCACTTTTTTTCTTCCATAAAAACCCTTGATAATATACATAATGTAGTACTAAGACCTCTATGGTAGAATTCATGTAAGACCATACTATATCCAATGCCAAAACATAATATTCAAGCTCTCTTTGTTGGATCCATGCAAAAAAATTTTGCATCTCATACTAAAACATAGTATTTAGATTTGCGGTGCCACATCCATGTAGAACCTTATTGTAACTGATGCAGAAGCCAGTGTCCAAAACCGCTTTGTTGCATTCTTATAGAACCGTGCTGTAACAAATCCCATGCAAAGATTTTATATAAAGGGGGTTGGAAGGGGGGGGGATAGAGAAGAGTTTAAGGCTAAGTGAGTGAGGAAATCATGGAAGTAACTGTGAAACTATTGCAAATCATCTACTTGTGTGATTGAAGGTCCTACAAAATGATAATTTAATAAGGACAGCCATCAAGCTAGATCCAACTCCACGCTCAATAAAAATGTAACTTTTTTCTTAGATAGGACTATAAAAAAGAATAGAAAGAAGAGGGACATACCAAGTACCCTAATGCCCCTTTATAAATCTATTGAATACATTCCAATCATTCTCATTTATAGTATACTTGTTGCTATTACATTCATAGGTGAGGTTTGCCAATGCAATGACACTCTCAATATCTATCATGTCAAGGTCTGTAAGGTCATATGTGAATCATCTTGAGCCTTTTGATTTTTGACACCACCCAAGTTGAACTTCTACTCCAAAAGGTCAATCTGAGAGGTTGAACCCTAGATCTTATATTCCACATTGTGAAGAGAGTGGGGGAGAAGTAAGGAGTTCACTTGCAGCTTTCTCACATACACAATGGGGGAATACACACAAAGGTGGAGACTAAAAACAATTTTCCTCTTCTCAATTGTGAAAGCCAAAAGAACTCTCTCTTAGTACAAAAGGAATAGATGAACCCTATATGTTGGTCTCAAACCAAACTCAGCTAACCTAGGTGGCATACTAACTGAGCCACTAACTAGAGTACATAAAGATAGATGTCATCTAGCTATTATTCATGGGCGGTGTACCAACTGCATCTGCAGCTAACAAGTCGGTGACATAAATGCACAACGGTCACCCTGGCATATCACGAATGGAGCTTGATATCTCAACACTCCCCCTTGAGCTCAATCCTAATTCCTGCACACCAAGCAGGTCTCTGAACTTATGCAGCTTCTACGCATCCAATGCCTTCATGAATGTGTTCGCTACCTGATCCTCTGTGCTGACATAAACCAGATAAATAAAACCTACTAGAACCTTCTCCCGCACATAGTGATAATGCACCTCAATGTGATTTGTTCTAGCATGATAGACTGGGTTATTTTCCAAGTGTATACTGCTCATGTTGTCACAATAAATGACAACTGGCCCATCTGTAAACTGATGCATATCATAAAGTAGCTTACACAACCAAGCTACCTCACATGTAGCCATTGCTGCACCCCTATACTCAGCCTCTGTGCTCGACAAGGCAACTGTAGGCTGTTTCTTGCTGCTCCAAGTGACTGCAGCACTCCCAAAAGAGAACACATATCCACTGGTAGATCATCTATTAGAAATACTACCATCCCAAATTAGCATCAGTGTAGCCATGCAGCTGTATCTGAATCCCAGTCTCATAAAATAGTCGATACTTGCAATGTGGAGTTCACATACATCAGTATGCATCTAACCGCATCCAAATGTGGTTTCCTTGGAGCCTGCATAAACTGACTTACCAACCCAATAGCATAGCTCAAATCTGGCCTGGTCATAGTCATATAAATCAAACTTCCTACTATGCGTCTGTACATAGTAGGGTCTTCCAAAACCTCACTTGCATCTGTGCTCAGCTTCACATTCTACTCCAAAGGAACTGAAATAGGCTTACAACCTGTCATCCCATATTTGGATAGCTCAATGTGGATCTAATCACCTGAATGCCCAAGAAGTAACACAGCTCTCCCAAATCCTTCATCTCAAACTTTTGCTTCAATAGCATTTTCACATGAAGGATATCTTCATCACTATCACCTGTGATGATCAAATCATCAACATAAATGACAAGCAACATAATACCTTTCTCTGTTTTTCTCACATAAAGTGAGAAATCTGTCGTGGAAATTTGAAAGCCAATAGTAACAATATACTATCCTAGCTTGTTAGACCATGCTCTAGGTGCTTTTGCTTCAAGCCATACAAGGCTTTCTTCAACTTGCAAACAAACTCAGGATGAACGGCATGCACATAACCTGGTGGCTGCTCCATATAGACCTCTTCTTGCAAATCATGATGCAAGAAGGCATTCTTTACATTCATCTGATGTAAAGACCATCTCTTTGATGTAGCCATAGCAATGACTTCTCTTACAGTTGCCATCCTTGCAACCGGACTGAATGTTTCTTCATAATCAATGCCATATTTCTGTGCATACCTGTTGAAAACTAATCTTGCCTTGTATCTGTTCATAGAACCATCTGCATTGTGCTTCACCTTGCAGACCAACTTGCAGCCAATTGCATTCTTGTCTTTAGGAAAAGGCACCGATTCCCATGTAGCATTTTCTTCCAAGGCATCCATTTCTTCATCCATGGCTTTCTCCCATTTTTCTTTTCCCATGGCTTGCTCAAAAGAAGTGGATTCTGGTCCATGTATCACTTTGACCATATAGGCATAGTGAATGGCTATAAATCCATCATATTTCAGCCTATCCACATGATACTAAACTCTGGTAGACCTGCACAAAATAGGCTCACTACCAGGCGCTCTCAAAACATCCCTTGTCTTCCTTACTCCAGGTGTAACAATAGAAGGAATACCCAACTCATCATCAAGGCTCTCTTTTGAGCCACTGGATTCATCTTTATTAGTTATTCTCTGTAGCAGAAAGGGTATAGATGCTATAACCCTTCTACTCGTAAGTTTACAGTGAGCAGAGATGTTGTATTTGATGAGATGAGCAACTGGTATAAACTAGTAAATGTGATTGATGATGTAGATGCACAAAATGGTAATGCTGCATAGAATTCACAGTAGCAATCACAAAATATTAGTGAACCTGTAGTGTCCTCTAGCAGTGGTTTTCATACTTCGCCATGGATAGGCAGATTGAGATCATGCGAATCTCCTCAAAGCAATGTAGATAGTGGTATGCAAGTATTACGAAAGGGAAAAGAGAAAGTAGATCAGCCCATGGTTGATGTGAATGCAGGTCACTTAGTGCCATCCAACTTTTTGCTTTTGCCGAACGGTGGCATTCGCAGTCTTGCAGGCTGGGTCATCCCTCACAATTTGCTCGCAAACAGAAACACACTACCAAATCTTCTTGCTAGAGCCCAAGCTCTGGTACCATGTAAGAAAACAATACGTTTGTGCTCAACAGATAACATGATCTCGTATGCAAGAGAGAAAAGCAGATAGTATGGAGAATCAAAAATTTGATTACTGTAAAACTGATACAATAGATGGTGCTGCCCCCCAGCAGTGCACTCTTGTGTGAGAAGCTTCAATGGCATGCTGGAAATAGTAGAGGATGGAGGCTAGATGCTAAGGAATTAGGGTTGTTGTAGCCAGTGATGAATATGGGCTTCACGGGCTTGCTCTTATATAGCCACCAGTCGTAGTTGGTTACACTCAATTGAGAGACTGACCCAGTCAACCCAAAACGTCCGATTGGAGGTCGGTCCCAAAATAGGTCCCCAACCACATGTTAGAACCGTGGCATTGAATAGAGCAACTCACATACGGTTTCCATTTGTCCCAGATGGCCCAGAGCCATTTGGGGCTCCAAACGGGCCCCGCAGCCTGAGAGTGGGCTGCCCTAGGAAATGCTCCATCTACCCTCACTGTGGTCAGTCATGGGATGCCTTCCTGCACTTGCATGTAGCCTAGTTGGCAGTGTGCCAACTCTATCTGAAGCTGTCCAGCCATCAGGCCACACATGGCCCCCATCTGGTGTCCAAACCAAGACCTACAAGATAACCGAGCTACTCAAATGCCTTCTCCTCATATGGGGGGCTTACAAGTAGAGATAGATGGTTCCCACATAGTTACATGAGAGTGGAGCATTGATATCTAACATCACCACCATTTCTCTACTCTTCAGAAATTAGAAGAGCAATCAACTCCTCAAAATCAGGAAATTTTTCACGGACGGCAATGGATGTCCGGAACTATGCATAATCCTTTCCTAGACCATTCAAGGTCACAAAAACTAAATCATCATCTTCCATTGGCGACCCAATAGAAGCAAGTGCATCTGCAATCTTTTTCACCTTCATATGGTAGTCATTGATGCTCATATTTTCTCTCTGCACATTATGCAACTCCTGCTTGAGCTACATTTTCCTAGCTTGTGTATTTGTGCTGTACATTTTTGTCAAAGTATCCCATGCCTCCTTCCACGTGCTTGCATCCTGAATATGCACAATCATAGAATTTGAAATACTGATAGATAGCCAGTACATAACTTTTCTGGCTCTCTCATGCCATCCTTTAAATGCTTGCAAATCCTATTGATTGGGAACATTAGGAATAACTGGTTCTTGTTCAACTCCATTAATGAACTCCCAATAGCCTTTTCCCTTAAGGAAATTTGTCATTCTAAACTTTCATGCTTGGAAGTTGTTCTTGTCAAGCTTTTCAGTGACTATCTGTGAAAGAGCATCAGACACCATTACAAACACTTCAAAAATATTCTGTCACTGCAAAAAACACAACTTGTGCCTCACAAGGGCAAATCTATAAAACTAACGAAAGTGGTATTTGACCACATAGTCACTTCCTAGTGATGATTTTGCATCAATAGGTAATAAGAATGATTATGTCACTCCTAATATCTCTGTGCACAGGCATATGATGCAATTTCTGTGGCAACTTTTCACCAACCTACGGAATAATGGTCGCACAGCAAAAACAGGGCACTTTTCTGAGTGCCTACAAAAAACTTCCACCACCAAAACAGGCCCCGAAATGGCCTTGAATCAAAAAAATAATGTCGCCACACCACAAAGGGAGTCCCAATATGAGACAGTGCACTCTTGCACTTTCCGGCTGTGCTACCTGTAGAGATTTTCTCCCAAACTCGAAAAAGGAAAGCAACGTTGATCCTCTTACCAAGACACTGCGAACTTGGTTTGCTTTCTTGAGCTCCTTACCACGAACCAAGCTCTGATACCATGTGAAGAGAGTGGGAGAGAAGTAAGGAGTCTCACTTGCAGCTTTCTCACATACACAATGGGGGAATACACACAAAGGTGGAGACTGAAAATAATTTTCCTCTTCTCAGTTGTGAAACTATCATTGAGCTATTATTCATGGGCAGTGTATCAACTGCATATGCAGCCAATAAGTCGGTGCCATTAATTCACAATGGTCACCCTAGCATATCACAAGTGGAGCTCAATATCTCAACACACATACCCCCACCAACTTTTCTCCTCATTTTTTGAACTCGTGAAAGTATACAACACAATCAAAACCTATTCCAAATAGGTTCTCATCTGATGTAGTAAGAGGTATCTCTTGCTTATAGCAATATACTCCTTGTCCAACCCTCGTAAGTCTATCTTTAGAGAGTGTGGGATTTCATTAAATTGGCTTACCAATGTGGACTTGAATAGAGTCTAACCATCAATGCTAACAATTGGGTTCACTCCTTCTTGCTCATCCAAGAGAGAATCTACCAAATGTAAAATTTCACTTATCGAGGCATCATTCTCATTTTGCCCTATATTTGACACGTGATATGCTTGTTGATATTCTTCTTCAAATCAGATTCTTGTACATATGCATCTGCAAATCTAACTGACCAAGGTTCTCACTACCACTTCAAGTCCTCACCCTTTGGCTTCATATGCAAATGTTCACACATTTCATTATCACTTTTCAACCCTTTTTTTAAAGCTTCGATGATCTTGTCATCAGCTGAGATACAACTATAGTCTCCTAGATTAGATTTTGGCATGTTTTCTTTACATTCAAAGTGTACAAGCTTGTTCAAACTACCCGCATGTCCAACCAACAAGTCTTAAGCACATTCATGTCTCATCATGCTTCCAATCTTACTAAAAAAGATTTCAACTACATCTGATCTTGTAAGATGTAAAGGGCACCTAAGGCTTGGACAAAATTCTTTAAAGTACTTTACTAATAAGACCACAAAATGGCATGAGAGATGTACATCTAAGAAAAACTTCTTAGTTATATGAAGTTTTTATTCAATGTAAAGTGTGGATGATGAACAATCCAAGACCTCCAAATCTGGAAGAAAAAGGAAACTTTGCCCATAAGGTGGACTCGGTGACCTATTTGTGCATGCATATGTGTAGGACTTAAAACACAAGGGTACCATGATTGTCCTATTTGTGGCCCTAGTTTGAATGCGTGACACTCCAAACATATGAGGAAGATGGTTTACGAAGGTCATGCTCAATATCTTCTGCTTGATCATCCTATAACTTGATCCACCATTGGTCCATAGGAAGGCAAGTGAGTGGATTTGGGATTGGAGAGCTAATAGTGAGGAGCCTCCTCCTGGTATGGACCAACTGTCTATCTTTCACAAACTTCCATATTGGGGTGAGTTACAAATCAATCACCTCTTGGATCCCATTCATATCTTCAAGAATGTGGGGACTTCTATTTGGGTACACTTGGTTGGTGACAAAGACACAAGGCGAGTGCAATAAGACTTGCACAAGATGGGTAGGATGCCTCACTTATGGCCCCAAGAGCATGTGCATAGAACTCAAGAGCATAGTTCTACAACTCAAGAGGGTGGCTGAGGAATCGAAGAGCGTTCTCCTAGAATTGTTCTCCCGAAGGCACCTTGGATTGTTTCCAAGGTAGAGGAGGCAAGGGTCAAGGTGGATATTGCATCTTTTTAGACACCCACGAGACGCATGCATTTCTTGAGGGGAGCATTTACAAAGTACAATAAGCTTATTGGCCTCAAGTCCCATGATTGGCACAAGGTCTTATAGATATTCTACATGTTAGCTTGAAAGAAGAGTAGAACTAAGATTGTGATGCTTTCATGTAACTTATACCATTGTGACACATTGTTATAACTCCTTTCTTGCTTGGGTAGTTTTTCCTCCCAATTTTAGTGAGACGATGCTTAACGGAAGATGTTAGAGCCACTATCTACAAGATAATGGCATTGTTAGATATGCTTACTATCGTATCACCTTCATTATATTTCATACAATTTTAAATGATGGGTATAAAATATTGAATCTTACAAGTGCATGTGGAATAGGTGGATCTCACAAAAAGAGATCTCTATATCGAGCATGGAGAAGGCTAAGGTGACTCCATTGAAGTTGTGTGCTTGCTTGAGATGGACTTTCCATCAAGCATTATGACAACTCAGGTGCATTTGCTTGTACACGTAGTTGATGAAGTTGCCATTGCAGGAATCGTTCATAGTCATTGGATGTTTTTTCTTGAATGGTTTTTGAAAACTTTGAAGGGATTTGTAAAAAAGAGCTAGAACCGAATCAAGCATGGTGGAGGGATGGCTTGTGCAAGAGTCATTAGTATACATCACATATATCCTTGCATCCATGGATCCCGATATGCCACATTCTTTGGAACATCAAGGACAATGATCGTGTCATTGCAAAGGTTTCCCAAGGTAAAGGGGTTGAAAAAAAGATGAGCAAAGAGCAAAGAGAGAAACTCAACCTTACATCAATAGGCTGTTTAGGGTATTTGCCACCTTGTGTTGGTAGTGAGAAAGCCCTTTGAATGACTATACTATCGAGGATAATGTTGAGTGAGCTCTGTTGTATAGTGATTGTACTGTACCTGCCAACCTTTGCATTGCTAGAGTAGTAAGAATGGAGAAAGTCCTTGATGTATGTGGTTAGGGTAGGACTGTCCTCCAAGGATTTGAGGCTCTCATGCAAAGTGCCTAGACCCCGTTGCTCTAAGTAAGATGTTTCTTCCTGGGAAATAGCATAAATCGATGTGGGTGGCCAGACAAGTTCCAATGACTGGGCCCTATCAATGGGTGGTGACTGGAGTGGCATTTGTTATTCTTGGTCATGCATTGAATCTTCTTCAGAGCTATCGCTCTGGACCACGAATGCATGTGATCGCCATGGTTGAGAGAAGGTAGATGGCTGCGAACTCTGGAGGGAGTCTCGTGGTTGAGGCAATGGGCTCTTTTTGCGCATCCTCTTTAGTGGCGGCATCTTTTCTGAACCTGCATCCATGTGCATGTAGTGTACCATTAATCATTACATTGATTGGCATGCCGGTATGACCTTTTTATGTGTGTGTGTGAGAGAGAGATCTTATTTTTATGCATGCTTTGAGAGTGGAATGAAAGTGTACTGTGGTACAATTATTCATGCAATCATCTATGTGTCTAAGCGAAAGCATGTGAGTGCACGTGACCTAGTAGCTAGGAAGGGACTAACTATATGCTATTTTTGCTAGGATTTTCATAGGGTAGCTAGAACTCAGTCATCACTTCTGAGCCCTAGGTAAAATCGATTGATGCTACCTATATGTGCAAAGATGTACATATGCAAGTGAGTGCTCGTGATACAATCTAATCCTAACTAAGGAAGACTTCGTTTCCCAAATCTTCATTTTTGTGGGGGATGGCTTGCGTGTTGATGTAGTAGTGCTTCAATCGGCTCCTGTTTATTGTTGTGTTGAATTGGACTCCATCCAATGTTTCTAGTAGCATAGCACCGATGGGATTCATCTTTCCTACACGGTAGGGTCCTTGACCTAGATACTATTGAGATATCGAGCTCCACTTGTGATATGCTAGGGTGACCGTTGTGCATTTATGTCACCGACTTGTTAGCTGTAGATGCAGTTGGTACACCGCCCATGAATAATAGCTGGATGATAGCTATCTCTATGTACTCTAGTTAGTGGCTCAGTTAGTAGGCCACCTAGGTTAGCTAAGTTTGGTTTGAGACCCACATATAGGGTTCATCTATTCCTTTTGTACTTAGAGAGAGTTCTTTTTGCTTTCACAACTAAGAAGAGGAAAACTATTTTCAGCCTCCACCTTTGTGTGTATTCTCCCATTATGTATGCAAGAAAGCTGCAAGTGAGACTCCTTACTTCTCCCACTCTCTTCACATGGTATCAGAGCTCGGTTCGTGGTAAGGAGCTCAAGGAAGCAAACCAAGTTTGTGGTGTCTTGGTAAGAGGATCAATGTTGCTTTCCTTTTTTGAGTTTGGGAGCAAATCTCTGTAGGTAGCATAGCTGGAAAGTGCAAGAGTGTACTGTCTCAGATTGGGACGCCCTTCATGGTGCAGCGAGAGGGCAATATATGCTACGGGGCCCGTTTTGGTGGCAGAAGTTTTCCACAGGCACTCAGAAAGGTGCCCTGTTTTTGGTGTGCGACCACTGTTTTCTAGGTCGGTGAAAAGTTGCTGCAAAAATTGCATCGTATGCCTATGCCTAGAGATATTGGGAGTGATAGAATCATTCTTATCGCTTGTTGATGCAAAATCATCACTAGGAAGTGACTGTGTGGTCAAATACCACTTTCGTCAGTGTTGCAGATTTGTCCTTGTGAGGCAGAAGTTGTGTTTTTTACAGTGACAAAATATTTTTGCAGTGTTCTGTAATGGCATCTGATGCTCTTTCATAGATACTCACTGAAAAGCTTGGCAAAACAACTTCCCAACATGGAAGTTTAGAATGACGAATTTCCTTAAGGGAAAAGGATATTGGGAGTTCATTACTAGAGCTGAACAAGAACCAGTTATTCCTAATGTTCCCAATCAACAGGAGTTGCAGGTATCTAAAGGCTGGCATGAGAGAGCCAGGAAAGTTATGTACTAGCTGTGTATCAGTATTTAAGATTCTATGATTGTGCATATTCAGGATGATGCAAGCACGTCAAAGGAGGCATGGGATACTTTACCTGATGTATTTCATGTCCCGAACATCACCAAGAACCTGGTTTCTGTTAGTCAAATGGTTGAATAGGGCTTGCAGGTTAAATTTAATCCTCATGGATACTTTGTTGAGGATATGAAAAATAAAGGTCGCTTGATAGCAAAAGGAAAGAAGAAGGGCAGGATGTTTACATTGGATGTGGACATGCTTGAATTGAGTGCAACAATGTTTGCACATGGGACTGATGTAGGTGCAGATATTGATATCTGGCATAAATGCATTGGTCATGTTAATGTACAATGACTTAAATTAATGCAGGCCTAAAATATTGGTGTAGCATTGCCTAAGTTCAAGGTTGCAGAAATACATAAGGTATGTGAAGCCTGTCAATTTGGAAAACACGCAAGGAAACCATTTCCTAGACATTTTCAAGAGAGTAAAAGGCCATTGGAATTAATACACTCTCACGTGTGGACTACTAAAGCAACATCTATTGGAGGCTATCATTATTTTGTCACTTTTATTGATGACTACAGCAGAAAAGTTTGGGTGTATTTTATGAAAAAGAAAAGTGAAGTGTTTGGGCATTTCAAAGCCTTTAAAGCTATGGTTGAGAAAGAAACAAGCCTGCAAGTAAAATGCCTAAGGTCAAATGGAGGGGGATAGTACCTCTCAAATGAGTTTGCAAGGTTCATGTAGGAGCATGGCATAAAGCAGCAATATTCATGCAGTCATACCCCACAGCAAAATGGACTTGCAGAAAGGAAAAATAGGCAAAATGAAGAGGTATCTTGTGCCATGCTTAATGAAAAAGACCTACCAGATTATTATTGGACTGAAGCAGTTGCTACATCAGTCTACATAATGAACAGGACTCCCACTACAACAATACATGGCATGACGCTAGAGGACAGGTATACCGGTACGAAACCAGATATTTCTCATTTGAGAGTTCTTGGTTGCATTGCCTATGTTCATGTGCCAGATGAGTTGAGATCCAATTTGGATCCAAAAGCTAAGAAGTGCATCTGTATTGGTTATTCTCTGCAGCAAAATGGGTATAGATGCTATAACTCTTCCACTCGTACGTTTAAAGTGAGTAGAGATGTTGTTTTTGATGAGATGAGCAGCTGGTATAAACTAGTAAATGTGATTAATGATGTAGATGCACAAAATGGTAATGCTGCACAAAATTCACAACAACAATCACAAAATATTAGTGGACCTGTAGCATCCTCTAGCAGTGGCTCACATACTTTGCCCTGGATAGGCAGATTGAGATCAAGAGAATCTCTATCATGAAAGGGAAAAGAGAAAGTAGATCAACCCATGGTTGATGTGAATGCAGGTCACTCTTATGTGGATGGTGAATCCAATGGCTCTGATTATAGAGCCTTGATGATGAATTGGGTATTCCTTCTCTTGTTACACCTGGAGTAAGGAAGACAAGGGATGTTTTGAGAGCATCTGGTAGTGAGCCTATTTTCCACAGGTCTACCAAAGTTAATAATCCTATGGATAGGTTGAAATATAATGGATTTATAGCCATTCACTATGCATATATGGTCAAAGAACCCACTTCTTTTGAGCAAGCCATGGGAAAAGAAAAATGGGAGAAAGCCATGGATGAAGAAATGGATGCCTTGGAAAAAAATGCTACATGGGAATTGGTGCCTTTGCCTAAAGACAAGAATGCAATTGGCTACAAGTGGGTCTATAAGGTGAAGCACAATGCAGATGGTTCTGTGAGCAGATACAAGGCAAGATCAGTTGTCAAGGGGTATGCATAGATATATGGCATTGATTATGAAGAAACATTCAATCCGGTTGCAAGGATGGCAACCGTAAGTTTTTCTTCTCTCTTTTCTCCTCTCTTTTGTTAGATATCAATGCTCCACTCTCGTGTAACTATGCAAGAACTAGCTAACTCTACTTGTAAGCCCCCCATATGAGGAGAAGGCATTTGAGTAGCTCGATTATCCGATAGGTCCTAGTTTGGACACCAGATGGGGCCCATGTGTGGCCTGATGGCTAGATGGCTTCAGATAGAGTTAGCACACTACCAATTAGGCTACATACAAGTGCAGGAAGGCATCCCAAGACTGACCTCACTAAGGGTAGATGGAGCATTTGTCAGGGTAGCCCACTCGGGCTGCGGGACCCGTTTGGAGCCCCAGATGATCGTGGATGGCTCTGGGCTGAACAGAAACCATAGGTGAGTTGCTCTATTCTACACCATGGTTCTAACATGTGGTCGGTGGCCTATTTCAAGACCAAACTCCAGTCGGCTGTTTTGGGCTGACTGAGTTGGTCTCCCAATTGGGTCTAACCGACTACGACTGGTGGCTATATAAGAGCAAGCCCATGAAGCCCATCATCATCACTAGCTACAGCAACCCTGATTCCTTAGCATCCAGCCTTCATCCTTTACTGTTTCTAACATGCCATCGAAACTTCTCACACAGGAACGCACGGCTGGGAGGCATCGCCATCTATTGTATCAGTTTTACAGTAATCAAATTTTTGATTCTCCATACTATCTTCTTTTCTCTCCCGCATACGAGATCCTGTTATCTATTGAGCACAAACATTGTATTGTTTTCTTACATCTTTCTCCCCTCTCTTTTGTGAAGATAGTGGGAGAGAGGGAAGGAGTCTCACTTGTGGCTTTCTCACATACAAAATGGGGGAATACACACAAAGGTGGAGGCTGAAAACAATTTTCCTCTTCTTAGTTGTGAAAGCCAAAAGAACTCTAGTACAAAGAAATAGGAGAACCCTATATGTGGGTCTCAAACCAAACTCAGCTAACTATGGTGGCATACTAATTGAGCCACGAACTAGAGTACATAAGGATAGCTGTCATCTAGCTATTATTTGTGGGCGGTGTACCAACCGCATCTGTAGTTAACAAGTCGGTGACATAAATGCACAACAGTCACCTTGGCATATCATGAGTGGAGATCGATATCTCAACATCTTTCCCTCTCTTTCCCTCTCTTTTCCTCCCCTCTCTTCTCTCTTTTAGCATCTCATCTTCTTTTAGCTTTTCAAAAACATACAGCATAACAAATAACCAAGAGAGGAATACAACATAATCTCTTCATAGGGCATAAAAAATATCCAAGACTGATTACGACATAGAGCATAACAAATATCCAAGAGAGGGCTTGCTCTCATATACTAGAAACTATAATTACATCCTCTAAATTGGAGTACTCTATATAACTTTGGTCTTCTCATCGTTTGGTTTTCAATGAAGTGTTACCCTCTCCTTTGTCATCTTTCTTCTTCTTCTTGTCCTTCACTTAATTTTTCTTTTTCTTCTTACTCCAAGGAGCCTCCTTGGGTGTGTGGCCACTGAATAGAATCCTCCAAGATTTTGCAATCTGTCTTTTCCTAGTCAGAATAATCCATGTTTGTGCCGTGTGTAGAGGGACACATATGCACCCTAGGGAGAAATGGTACATCTACCTCCCCACCCTTTATATCATAATATTGATGATACATCTCCTTGAAGCATGCTATCATAGCTTCTTTGCTAGGGGCCATTAGGAGTAGTAGAGAGAGAGTGATGAGAAGGGAATGATGAGAAGGGAGAGTGATGAGAGAGCAACAAGGAGTAGCAAAGTGGAAGGAGTGGAAGGAGGGAAATGACAAGAAGGGAATGAAAAGAGAGTGACAAGAAGGGAACATGGGAGGTACTCTCCAGAGTACTTCGATTCCACTCAGCCAACTCCTCGGCAGTAGACTACCCTTGGGACTCTACCCTGCATGGACTTCCCATGGGCCAACTCCTTAGAGAACTATCCGGGAACTCCTTTGCTAAGCAGCCCATGGCTTTGTCAGGAGTCCCGATGAGTTAGTTGCATTCATGAGTGACATGAAGGGAGCGAAATTCTTCTCTCTCTTGTCCCAAAGGACCTCTACCATTCCCTCTCCTACACCCCTTTAAGGTAGATCAGGGACATAAATGGCTTTACCTACTGGCCCTTGTAGCCCCTTCTAAGGATTATCACCTAGGTGTACCCATTGCCAAAAAGAGTAGTAAGGGTTGAGGCTACTTTGGTGGCACGAGATATGTAGACAAGTTGCATAGTCCCACCACTCTGGGTCTCCACTATATCATGAGATGAAATTTTAGTCTGGTCCCTTGCCCTCTCCACTCACAAGCTACAACACCCCAGAGACCAGTCGCTCCCCTACTCCTCGCTTCTTAAGCGCTCGCTCCACCCCTCACTCTTATTTTAGTCTAGTCATTGGTCCACTCTGCTACTCCTTGTTGCTCTCTCATCACTCTCCCTTCTTGTCATTCCCTTCTTGTCACTCTCTCTCTCTACTACTCCCAATGGCCCCTAGCAAAGAAGTTATGATAGCATACTTCAAGGAGATGTATCGTCAGTACTACGATATAAAGGATGGGGAGTTTTAGCTCTCCCTTTGGACTTTGTTTTGCCCGAGGACCTATCCTATATAGAGTGAAGAGCATTGGGGAGATTATACAAGACGATGATGGGAAGGTGGTCCACAAGATACATTAGGAGGTTGGTGAGCACACGCTTTCCCAAGGATATATTCAAACCTTGGAACCCCAACAGGACAATAAAGCCCAAGAGCTAGTCATAGATGCCCTCAAGAGACAATTTTCAATCCTAAAGGGTATGAGTTTGATTGAAATGCCATGCTTACATGCATGGACAAGCTCCATAAGTCTCGTGGATACAAATTAAGGGAGGCTACAGTGGAGGGCGGTGAGGATATGCCTAGAGACCATAGGTCTTTTGTACCTTGGGAGCAGTGGCAGAGTTGGTAACGAGGCATGGGTGGTAAGTATATATTTATCTTCTACTGAATTTCTAATATGTTCAATCATTCAAATGTTTTGTCATTCATATGTAACTAATTGAATTTGGATCCATAGGAATCTATGATTGGGAGGTCTCCAGACAATAAGGAGTACAAAAGGGTGTTTAGGATTGGAGAGCTAGGGCATGGTTTAAGGAGAAGGAGAGAGAAGAAGTCCACATCGATTGAAAAAGGGTGGTAGCACATCATGTGAGTATACCCTATTCCTCTTCGTTATCATTTGACTATCACCGTTGTCTTACAATCGATGCTCTTAGTTTTTCTAACTTGTTTCATTCTAAATGAGGCATGTTCGACCCATCCAGAGATCAGGATGGGGAGACTATAACTAAAGAAGAAGTAGTTAGGCTCACAGAAGAGGAGGGTGAGGGATTAGGTGCACACAGAGAGACCAAGGGTGAGGAGGGCAAGGAGAACAAAGAGGGTGCATGCAGAGTGATCGAGGATGAGGAGGGTGAGGAGGACGAGGAGGAGCAATAGTAGGATAGGACATTTAGTTCTTCAATATTTCAGCACTTCTATCCTTTTGTACTGCATTAGTTTGGCGGATTTGCCATTTTGGAGTTTGGCACCTTTGGCGCATTAGCGCATTACTTCAACGGATTTGCCATTTTTTAGCACATTGCTTCGACAAATTTGCCATTACTTTGTAGACCTTCTTTGCAAAATTGTAACATGTACAACTCCTCATTTGTAACATTTAATCATGATTTTAATGAAAAATAAAATTTATGGGGTAGGTTGGGACTGAAACAAGCCCCATCCTTCCCCACAAAATTTTTGTTAGCTTCTGTAAAAACATCGGTATATAACGATGCATGTACCCACACTATAGTGTTAATATATATGGATGACTACATCAATGCCCACACCAACACTATTGGGCATATGTTACCAATGGTGACACTGACTCTCGCATCGATGGTTTCTTTGCGACGTCCACACCGACGAACATTACGACACTTTCCACTTGTTTTAAAAAACAATTCTTCATATTTAGCATTGGTAACGGTAGTGTCAGAAAGAGGCCCACATCTTGTAGTGATTTGAATGGGTCACATAGGTTGCCTTGGGTCAATAGTGAAAAAGTATCTCATGTACACCACATGCGAATGGGTCACATAGGCTACCTTGGGTAAAAATTGTGACTTCTCCATGAAATCTTCTTCCAAATGGATAGATTCCCCCTATTTCTTTACAACAATGGTCCATGCACATAGAGAATATGCTGCACACATGAAGAAACATAATTTTAGTAAGTATTGTGTTGAATCCTTAAGTTTCACATGTCCTTTGAGTATAAAAGTATTCTCTTAGTTCGTGCATGTATCAGATGAACAAGTTTCTTTATAAAAAATACGTGTTGGTAGTGGCATTATAGATTTCTTACAAGAAAATAGTTTAAGGAAGCTAATTAAACTAATCAAGCTCCTATAAAGAAAAAAAATTTCACTACTACAAAACAAAATAATTTCAACCATCGGGATGGTTTAGGATAGATACATATCTATACCAGCTTGGTGTTCTGACCCCACAGGGCCAATCACACTAATTAAATTAATCAAGCTAGTCCAAACATGACCCGAACTAGCCCAAAAATTAAATGAAACTAACTTAATTACAAGTAAAATAAACTAATTTAACTATTAGGAAACACAAAAATTTCAACCACTAGGTTGGTCTCATCAATTATTTCAGTTGTGAGACATAATTGTATTTATTTTATGTTCAACCAAGCTAGTTTAGGACAATCACATAACTCCTATTTAACCTAAACCAGACCCATGATATGTTGCATGATTTACCAACCACTAGGCTAGCTTAGGACAATCCACATAAGTCAAGCCAGCTTAGTTATTGGTATATGACATAAACGAGCCCTAAAATTAAACTTAAAGAATTTAACTTCTATGAGCATGGATGATTTTTGCAAGATAGTTTCATCAAGAAGCTAAATTGTAATATTTGTGTCAAAATTTTGTATGCCCTAACAAAAATAAATGTTTGAAACATTTTCCAGGACTTGAAGCTTTTATGAAAAAAATTTTAAGTTTTGCCACGATTTACATTTTCTACTTCAAAATCAAAAGAAAATCTATACAATGTGCTAAATTCTATCAATATTGTGAAACTAAAAAAATGAGCTCAAAAAACATTGGCCAAGATTTTATATTAATATATAAGCATAGCTTTGATAAAAACACCCATGACTACGAAACATAACAATTTCATCCAACCACTGGGCTAGTCACTATTTATTTCTGTTTGTGTAATATATTTCTATTTCAACCACACTGGTTTAGGAAAATCACATAACTCCTATTTATCTTGAGCCAAAGATCAATAATGTTTCCATGATGTTCCAACCACTTAGGTAGTTAATAACTACAAGGAAGCACAAAAATGGTTTAGTACAATCACATTAAGTCCAAGCCATCCAGTTTAGAAACTGAATAATTAAACTTATCCAAAAATTATTTGCAGACAACCACCAGGTTGGTGAAATAGCTGCTAAGGGGTCATAAAAAAGATTCATGTTTTTCAAAAGTCAATCAATTTTACAATGAATCCCTACTGATCCACGGTGTAGACCACACTAAAATACAAATTTAGCCCAATTGACAATCTAACCATCCTTGCATCTGTGTGGGGGCATTCCTTGCATCTGTGCAATGCTCAAGGGAAAATCCCCTCGCAAATGCAACACCAAAATGATTATTGAGGGGAGCCCCTTGGTATACCCAAAAATCAAAGCATTAACTTCTTGTAGAAGCTCAGATTCATGAGTGCTTTTGGACTTTATTCTATAAGCTTTCCTTAGCTCACTGGACATAGTGAGCTACTTCCATTTAGGAACATCCACATATATTAACTTTTGTAGTTTGTTACTACTAATGCTAAGGCCATAACCTTCATGGAATTCTTGATTATTACGACAAAACCTCGTGAATACAACCCTGATAGATGACTCCATGGCTGAAAAAATAGAGACAAAGTGGCAAGAGATAACAAATCTACGAGAGATGGAATAGAGAAAACAAGCTATGGCAAGTAGAGAGAAAACTAGATGAGAGACTTAGACCCATTGGAGAGAGGTGGTGTAAAGAAGGTGCAAGCCAAAGCTATGAGGGATGGGAGCTATGAGAGACAAGATAAACTGCTACTGCTCTGAGAGACAAGAGTTGTGAGAGATGAGAGCTACTAGAGATGTGCTCGAGACAAGGGCTATGATAGACCAATGCAAGTGAGTCGGTTGCAAATTAGGTAGTTGTAATTGAAGGATTGGTTTCATCATGTTTTAAAAGTATTAGTCCAACTAGACATTTGAAACATGCAAGGTGTCCAATTCATATGTTTTAAAAGTGTTAGCCCAACTGCCCAACTGGACATTTGAAACATGCAAGGTGTCCAATTCATATGTTATTTCAATCCCACCACCAAGCACTTTTGAAAATGTGCCAAAAGAGTGCTTATTTAGGACATGCTTTCAAGCACAAAAATCATACTAGCAAAACATGCACACCCTTTTATTTTTTTATGGAGTTACCAAAAATATGCATATAGAAGTGGTACTAAAAATGACTTCCATTGAGAAATGGATTAGGCCTAATGGAATTCCTATCATGGGGTCCAAGGGAGTCCTCATCTCCCCCCCTAGTACGTAGGTGGATTAAGATTAGAGTTGAGTCCACCTCTTACACCTCGAAGGGGGCTATCACTTACACCTATGAGGGGGCCACCTCTCCCACATTCACAATTTCAAATTTCAAATTTGAATTCTATTCCTCCTCCCCCCACCCTTCCCCTCTCTCCCCCCTCCCTCCTCCCTCCTCCTCCGCTTCTAGTCATCCCATTTCTCCTCCTCCTCCATCTTCCCACATGCCTCCTCCTCTGTTCTCTAGTCTCCTCCTCCTCCCTCCTTCCACATGGCTCCTCCTCTGGCTACATGCTCCTCTGTTTCATCCTCGTCTCTCCCCCTAATGTATGATTTCTCTTCCTCTTTCCTACTCATCCCTATTCCTCCTCCCTCTTTCCACGCATGCTTCTCCTCTTTTCTACAGTATTTGTGCCTCAGTATCATACACAACCATAAAAAACACGGTCCTAGGTGTGTTATTCAAATAAGTACTTATCTGATGGGGGCTCCACTTTGCACGCAAGTCAGATATGCTTTGCATGGTCAATCATGCATTTTACATTGTTTTCCCCCTAATGATATGCACATCCGTAAAAAAACACACCTCATGCTCATGCATGCTCTTCTACCATCTTGCTCATGCCTACTCCTCCTTTTGATTCTCCTCCCTACTCTTCATGCATTCTCCTTCTCATCCCTATGTTACCTTCTATCAAGGACTCATCTTCACCATTTCACTTTTCTTGTTGTTTGCATAGAGCTGATGATTTCTCAGCTCTTGAAACACTATAGCGAGATGTTCCTTGTGCTCTTCTTTGGACTTAGAAAAGACAATTATGGCATCGAAGAAGGTATGAGTGCATTGTCTATAGGGTCGGAAGATACGATCCATCATCCTATTGAAAGTAGCTGGGGCATTCCCTCAATGCGATGTGATCCCAATGTTTCTTCCTTCCATATAAGGTGATTGGAAATGCTGGCTCTTTTGGAATTCCTTCGTTCCCTCGATTGATTCCCCCACATGTGCATGTCATCAGCATGGATGGAATGCACACCTTTGGCCTCTATATGGATGTTTTGTATGGATTCCCCCTAGAAATTGAGAAAGCACTTAGGATTTTCATAGCAGAGTACTCTTGTCTTGTTGGCGGAGGGTGTACTCTGAGTCCTAGCAATGTGCACGATCTTCGGCCTCTCCACCGTCTCCTCCATTGGCTCTCCAAAAAAAAATCAAATGCAGCAAGCTGGACTGGTGGCAATACTGAGTTGTACATTTATTATTCACTCAGCAATGGCTAGATGTAATATTTTGGCCTCTAAGGCTCTCAGTGATCTTTTGGCTTGCTAGATGTAATATTTTGGTCTCTAAGGCTCTCAACAATTGCTGAGTTTTTACAAAAGTAATATCTTTTGTTTAATTTGAGGCTCTCAGTATAAACTGTTGTTAATTTTTATATAAATCACTCAGCAATGGCTGAGTGGTTATGGTCACTAGATGTAAACTTTTAGCCTCTAAGGCTCTAAAAAATTGCTTAGTTTTTATAAATGTAAGATCATTTGTTCAATTTTTGCTCTCAGTATAAATTGTTAATTTTTATATAACCTATTAGTGGATATAGATGTAATCTCTTTTACTCAATTTTTACTCGATGAATTATAGTTGATTATCTGGATGGCACCATCGGGCCTCCAATCACCATGATGGCTCAGAATACTTTTTTGTTCATTTAGGATTTATTGCAACAAGGACTAAAATACCAATAGAGTAGGACTACATTTTCCTTGGTTTAGGACCAAAATAGCACTAAAATAACTCCAACAATCCAACGCGATGGTTGCATGGAGATACATATAGAAAAATACAATTAAACTTTTAGAAAATGCAAATGATGATATGGTCCTTGAGGGGTCCCCTCTAAGGGAAAGGGCCATATCGACATGCATTATACAATATCCAGGATGCCTGTGGATAGATATGGGATGTTGATATGGCCTTTGCTCCTAAAGGGGACTCCTCAAGGGCCCTATCATCCAATTGCAATTTCCTTGGTTGCATAAGGAAATAAATTTTCCTTGGTGCACTAATATATAACTCCAAGGACCACCATGGTGGTTGTTATAGTTCTCCTTTTGTTTGCTAGTGCAGTGTGGTCATCATAGATCTCCTTTTGCAATAAGGAAAAATAGGTAACTCCATAACTCCAAGAACCAGTATAGTGGTCTCTCTAAGCCAACCTTGAATTTTTCTTATCTGCATGAACGTGTTGATCGGGTGATAGGTGGAAAAGGTTCTGCAAAATGCTAGGCTATGATAGATGGTCAGGATTGTGCTGTATTAGTGTTGAGAATGATAGATTGTGTCTCATTATTACACCAAGAACTAGTGTAGTAGTCTCTCCAAGACAACCTTGAATTTTCATGATCTACATGGGCACACTGCCTAGTGACAATTGGAAAAGCTACATGGCAAAATGCTAAATGATGATAGGTGGCCAAGCTAGAGATTGCACTGCACAAAGCATTGCTAAGGTGCACGATGTAGTCAAGAAAAATACTGCAATGCGTGAAGTCAGGTAGAGCTGTTGTGTGTTGGGCTCCACAATGTTTAAAATACATAGATTGCTTCTCATTATTACACCAATGTGGCATCTTGATGTGAGAGCATGGGTCCATCCAAATATCAAAATCTCGTTGAGGAGCGTGTTGCATCGCGGCTCCAAAATGGCCCAAAAATAGTTCTGTGAGTACCTATACCCAAGCAAACATTGACCCCACCACATCGATTATGTTCCCCCTTGCCATGGCTACACCCAAAGAGATTCTACGTCATGTTTAGACCGGTCAGGGATTTAAACCTTAAAACAAAGTAGAATCCAAGGGCTGATTTAAATTGAGAGGAGCACCATCCTGACCACACCTAATGTTGCTCCATATTTTCTTATACATGGGGATCATCATTTTGTTGAGAGTTCACGCTCAACATCATGTGATCACGTGTTCATAGCACCATCATGTGATCATATGTGCATAGCACTAACCTTATAGAGTGCTATAAATGAAAGGGTTAGATCCCCTAACCCTAACCCTAAATGGGTTTGTATATATTCTAATTTTTTAACTAAATCTAGTGTACAGTTAGTCATTTGTGGTGTGCTCTCTAGCTGTGCCCTCTCTCCTCATCTCCACTCTTCTCCTCTCCCCTCTTCATATTTTGTCATGGTATCAAAGCTCCCTTGCCTTCTGCTGAGGCATTGTGATTCTTGAGAGTGGGGAGAGAGATTGTGAGATAGAGAGTTCTCTTGAGTGTTCTCCGTGAGAGTCCACTTCCGGTGAGAGATCTTCATCCATCCTTTGTGAGAAAATTTCCGTCCAATTCATTTGAGAATTCCATTCATTGCATTTCTTTCAGGAGAGATCTTTGAGTTCTTGAGAGATTCCGTGTGAGAGAGAGAGGCTCACGAGATAGTTTTTGAGTTTATTGAGAGAAAGACATTCTCTAGTTTGGTTCTAGGGAGTGTGAGGGAGAGAAGTTAGATCTGTAGCTTCTCGGCCAGCTAGCTCTAACATCTAAGGCTTGTAACTCTAAACAGGAGACTTGGCGGGCAGCTCCTATGAAGATAGTGGGAGAGAAGGAAGGAGTCTCACTTGCGGCTTTCTCACATACACAATGGGGGAATACACACAAAGGTGGAGGCTGAAAACAGTTTTCCTCTTCTTAGTTGTGAAAGCGAAAAGAACTCTAGTACAAAGAAATAGAAGAACCCTATACGTGGGTCTCAAACCAGACTCAGCTAACTAAGGTGGCATACTAACTGAGCCACAAACTAGAGTACATAAGGATAGCTGTCATCCAGCTATTATTCATGGGCGGTGTACCAACCGCATTTGCAGCTAATAAGTCGGTGACATAAATGCACAACGGTCACCCTGGAATGTCATGAGTGGAGCTCGATATCTCAACACTCCCCCTCGAGCTCAATCCCAATTATTGCACACCAAGCAGGTCTCTGAACTTGCACAGCTGCTCTGCGCCCAATGCCTTCATGAATATGTCAGCTACCTGATCCTCTGTGCTGACATAAACTAGATCAATAAGACCTAGTAAAACCTTCTCCCGCACATAGTGATAATGCACCTCAATGTGCTTTGTTCTAGCATGATAGACTGGGTTATTTGCCAAGTGTATACTGCTCATGTTGTCACAATAAATGACAACTAGTTCATCTGTAGACTGATGCATATCATAAACTCGCTTATGCAACCAAGCTACCTCACATGCAGCCATTGCTGCACCCCTGTACTCAGCCTCTATGCTCAACAAGGCAACTGTAGGCTGTTTCTTACTGCTCCAAGTGACTGTAGCACTCCCAAAAGAGAACACATATCCACTAGTAGATGGTCTATCAGAAATACTACCAGCCCAATCAGCATCAGTGTATCCATGCAACTGTATCTGAACCCCAGCCTCATAAAATAGTCCATACTGCAATGTGGACTTCACATACCTGAGTATGCATCTAGCCACATCCAAATGCGGTTTCCTTGGAGCCTACATAAGCTGACTTACCAATCCAACAGCATAGCTCAAATCTGGTAATAGTCATATAAATCAAACTTCCTACTATGCATCTGTACATAGTAGGGTCTTCCAGAAGCTCACCTGCATCTGCGCTCAGCTTCAAATTCTGCTCCAAAGGAACTAAAATAGGCTTACAGCCTATCATCCCATATTTGGACAGCATGTCCAATCCATACTGCCTCTGCAAGAGCCGTATCCCACTTGGTGATCTAATCACCTCGATGCCCAAGAAATAACACAGCTCTCCCAAATCCTTCAGCTCAAACTTCTACTTCAATACCATTTTCACATGAAGGATATCTTTATCACTATCACCTGAGATGATCAAATCATCAACATAGAAGACAAGCAACATAATACCTTTCTCTATTTTTCTCACATAAAGTGAGAAATATGCCTTGGAAATCTGAAAGCCAATAGTGACAAGATACTGTCCCATATTGTCATACCATGCTTTAGGTGCTTGATTCAAGCCATACAAGGCTTTCTTCAACGTGCAAACAAACTCAAGATGAACAGCATGAACATAACCTGGTGGCTACTCCATAAAGACCTCTTCTTGCAAATCACCATGCAAGAAGGCATTCTTTACATCCATCTGATGTAAAGACCATCCTTTTGATGTAGCCATAGCAATGACTACTCTTACGGTTGCCACCTGGACTGAATGTTTCTTCATAATCAATGCCATATGTCTGTGCATACCCCTTGACAACTAATCGTGCCTTGTATTTGTTCACAGAACCATCTGCATTGTGCTTCACCTTATAAACCCACTTACAGCCAATTGCATTCTTGTCTTTAGGCAAAGGCACCCATTCCCATGTAGCATTTGCTTCCAAGGCATCCATTTCCTCATCCATGGCTTTCTCCCATTTTTCTTTTCCCATGGCTTGCTCAAAAGAAGTGGGTTCTAGTTCCTGTATCACTTTGACCATATAGGCATAGTGAATGGCTGTAAATCCATCATATTTCAGCCTGTCCATAGGATACCTAGCTCTGGTAGACCTGCGCAAAATAGGATCACTTCTAGGTGCTCTCAAAACATCCCTGGTCTTCCTTACTCCAGGTGTAACAATAGAAGGAATACCCAACTGATCATGATGCTCTGTTCAGAGCCACTAGATTCACCATCCACATAAGAGTGACCTGCATTCACATCAAACATGGGCTAATCTACCTTCTCTTTTCCTTTTCATGATACCTGCATACCACTATCTGCATTACTTTGAGGAGATTCTCCTGATCTCAATCTGCCTGTCCATGACAAAGTATGTGAAGCACTACTAGAGGACACTACAGGTCCACTTATATTTTGTGATTGCTGCTGTGAATTATGTGGATCATTACCATTTTGTGCATCTACATCATCAATCACATTTACTGGTTTATACCAACTGCTCATCTCATCAAAAACAACATCTTTGCTCACTGTAAACTTACGAGTAGAAGGGTTATAGCATCTATACCCTTTCTGCTGCAGGGAATAACCAATAAAGATGCACTTCTCAGCTTTTGGATCCAACTTGGACCTCAACTCATCTGGCACATGAACATAGGCAATGCAACCAAAAATTTTCAAATGAGAAATATCTGGTTTCCTACCAGTATACATCTCCTCTGGCATCATGCCATGTATTGTTGTAGTGGGAGTCCTGTTCATTATGCAAGCTGCTGTAGCAATCGCTTCAGCCCAATAATAATCTGGTAGGTCTTTTTCATTTAGCATGGCCCGAGATACCTCTCCAATATGCATGTTTTTCCTTTCTGCAAGTCCATTTTGCTGTGGGGTATGATTGCATGAATATTGTTGCTTTATGCCATGCTCCTACAGGAACCTTGCAAACTCATTTGAGAGGTACTCTCCCCCTCCATCTGACCTTAAGCATTTTATTTGCAGGCCTGTTTCTTTTTTAACCATAGCTTTAAAAGCTTTGAAATGCCCAAACACTTCACTTTTCTTTTTCATAAAATACACCCAAACTTTTGTGCTGTAGTCATCAATAAAAGTGACAAAATAATGGCAACCTCCAATAGATGCAGCTTTAGTAGTCCATACATCAGAGTGGATTAATTCCAATGGCTTCTTACTCTCTTAAACATGTCTAGGAAATGGTTTCCTTGCCTATTTTCCAAATTGATAGGCTTCACATACCTTATGCATTTCTCCAACCTTGAATTTAGGCAGTCCTGCAACAATATTTTGGGCCTGCATTGATTTAAGTTACTGTACATTAACATGACCAATGCATTTATGCCAAATATCAATATCTACAACTACATCAGTCCCATGTGCAAACATTGCTGCACTCAATTTAGGCATGTCCGCATCCAACATAAACATCCTACCCTTCTTCTTTCCTTTTGCTATCAAGCGACCATTATTTTTCATATCCTCAACAAAGCATCCATGAGGATTAAATCTGACCTGCAAGCCCTGCTCAACCATTTGACCAATAGAAACCAGGTTCTTGGTGATATTCGGGACATGAAATACATCAGACAGGTACTTCTTTTTCCCATCCTGCATAGACAAAGGAATTTTACCAATCTGCACAATAGGATGTGTAGTATCATCACCAGTCTCCATCCACTTTGCATGACTTGTCATGTGGTTTGATGCACCTGAGTCAACATACCACACATCATTGCTTTCTTCTGCACTTGTCACAGAATTGGTCATGTGCTGCACCATAAACAGATGCTCATTTCTGTCATCACCCTGTCTACTAGAAGATGCATAATTCCCTTGCTACAATTTTCCATTCATGATGTCATTCTGTTTTTTATAGCAGTCTTTAGCTATATGACCCATTTTACCACAATAGTAACATTCAACATTGTTGTTTGCATTTTGGCCTCTCTGCCATTCACCACGACCTCTTTGGCTCCCCTTGCCTCTAGAGTTACCACGTCCTCCTCCATAGGACTGGTTTTCTTGAGTTTGCTACATATTATGATTTCTACCATGGCCTCCAGATCGGCCTGCTCTGCCTCTGCCTCTACCTCTTCTAGCATTTGAGTAGAAGACAGTTTCTTTTGAAGTTCCTCCTGAAGAAGATGCACCACCATTTGTTTGCTCTTCAAAAATTAGAAGAGCAAACAACTCCTCAAAATTAGGAAATTTTTCACAGACGGCAATGGATGTCTAAAATTGTGCATAATCCTTTCCTAGACCATTCAAGGTTATAGAAACTAAATCATCATCTTCCAGTGGCGACCCAATGGAAGCAAGTGCATTTGCAATTTTCTTCACTTTCATATGGTAGTAATTGATGCTCATATTTTCTCTCTGCACATTGTGCAACTTTGCTTGAGCTGCATTATCCTGGCTTGCGTATTTGTGCTGTACATTTTTGCCAAAGTATCCCATGCCTCCTTTGGCATACTTGCATCTGAATATGCACAATCATAGAATCTGAAATACTGATAGACAGCCAGTACATAACTTTTTTGGCTCTCTCATGCCATCCTTTAAGTGCCTACATTTCTTGTTGATTGGGAACATTAGGAAGAACTGGTTCTTCTTCATTTCCTGTAATGAACTCCCAATAGCCTTTTTCCATAAGGGAATTTATCATTCTAAACTTCCATGCTTGGAAGTTGTTCTTGTCAAGCTTTTCAATGACAATCTGTGAAAGAGAATCAGATGCCATTATAGAACACTGTAAAATATTCTCTCACTATAAAAAAACACAGCTTCTGCCTCACAAGGGCAAATCTGCAAAACTGACGAAAGTGGTATTTGACCACACAGTCACTTCCTAGTGATGATTTTGCATCAACAGGCAATAAGGATGATTCTATAACTCCCAATATCTCTATGCACAGGCATACGATGCAATTTCTACGGCAACCTTTCACCGACCTACAGAGCAGTGGTTGCACAACAAAAACAGGGCCTTTTTCTCAGTGCTTGTGGAGAACTTCTGCCTCCAAAACGGGCCCCAAAAAGGCCTCGAATTAGAAAAATAAAGTCACCAAGGGCTTTGCCCTTGCCTGCAACATATACTACCCTCTCGCCACATCGCGAAGGGCATCTCAATCTGAGACAATGCACTCTTGCACTTTCCGGCTGTGCTACCTGCAGAGATTTGCTCCCAAACTTGAAAAAGGAAAGCAACACTGGTCCTCTTACCAGGACACCACAAACTTGGTTTGCTTTCTTGAGCTCCTGACCATGAACCAGGCTTTGATACCATGTGAAGATAGTGGGAGAGAAGGAAGGAGTCTCACTTGCGGCTTTCTCACATACACAATGGGGGAATACACACAAAGGTGGAGGCTAAAAACAGTTTTCCTCTTCTTAGTTGTGAAAGCCAAAAGAACTCTAGTACAAAGAAATAGAAGAACCCTATATGTGGGTCTCAAACCAAACTCAGCTAACTAAGGTGGCATACTAACTAAGCCACGAACTAGAGTACATAAGGATAGCTATCATCCAGCTATTATTCATGGGCGATGTACCAACCGCATCTGTAGCTAACAAGTCGGTGACATAAATGCACAACGGTCAGCCTGGCATATCACGAGTGGAGCTCGATATCTCAACAGCTCCTTCAAGGTACTCCAAGGTTTTCCATGGACTATGTAGATCCCAAGCTCTAAACAACCCCTCGGCTTCTTTACAAAGCATTCAGTAGTTTGACACGGCTAGCAGTGTTCCAGCATCAAACTAAGCAAACAATGCCATTAACAACTGCAGACTCCAACGAACTACTCTCCAAAGTCTCCTACAACTAGGTCACCTCATCTGTAATGCTCCTAGCCATAGGCTAGCTCCTTTGTAGTGCGCTTTGACTCTAACGAGCTCAACTAATCACCTCTACATGCCTTTCTTCAACGACGACTCCTGCTCCAGTCACCACAGCTCCTCGGCTAAGCGAATCACCTCCTTCAATGAAGTCACCTCCACCGCTACTGCAGATAAGAGTGTTGGAATAAGGTGTAGGTAGAGCCTCCATAAACCAACACCATCGATGAAACAAGTGCCTAGCACCTCCATACGATGCAACAGCTGACGTGAGCGGCATCCACAGCTCTCTCCATGACCTGCAGCCCACTGATGGGCTCAGCTCCTACTCTCCGCTTGGCTCCTACAGCCTATGACACAATTCACAGGCTCCCTCGATGCAACAAACGGATGACTCCTCTAACAAACTATAGTGCCCCCTAGTAAAGCCCATATGCATCACACCTCTGCACCAGCTCCAATGATGCCTAGAAGCTCCCGATAGTGCCCACTACATCGCCATCACCAAAGTCACTACAAATGTCCCAAAAAATGAAATCTCTTTGATTCCGTCAAAATATTCACAAGATTTTGACCTCCCCATCTTCGACACGTGGCAGATAAGGGGCTACCCTTATTCTCTGATTGACCACACATTTGGTTAGAAGTTTGACATGTGGCAACGACTACCATGACACATTAGCAACTGCCATGTCACCAACCTTGTGAGGTTGCCATGTCATCACCTTATCCATCCTACCACGTCATCCTGCTAGCTCATCAGCCACATCATCATTGCTACATCATTTGTGCCACATCATCTACCATGTCACTTGTGCCATGTCATCACTACCATGTCATCAGTGCCATGTTATCTACCATGTCACCACTACCACGACATCAGTGACACATCATTTGCCACATCAATTATGCCATGTCACCTATGCCACATCATCAGTGCCATGTCATTTGCCACATCATCATTGCCACATCATCTGTTGACATCATCATTTGTGCCACCTCAGCTGTCCAGTTAGCACTGACCTCTGTAGGCACACACAGTGCTCCACAATCATTTCATGTGACCACTCCTGCCACCTCAGCACAGGGCTCGACTGGCACACCTCTTGCTAGGCACAGTGCCACATCATCACTACATGTGACCCACATTAACACATCATCATTGAGTACAATTGCACTCCTTTTTCCCGTCCACCTAGATCAAGTCGTATCTCTTAATCCACCTAGATCAAGTCGTATCTCTTGATCCAGGAAGATTTTGAGGGCGCTCCAAAAAGGAAAGTTGCTCGATTTTTTGCACTCTACGCGCTTGTCACATCATGGGCACATTTTGGTGTAAGTTACACTCACATTTGAGACTCACTGAAAAAACCACTTCCTTCATGCACATTTGCCTCTACATTGATGCATCTGACCTAGCATTAAAAAAGAACAAAAGAAAAGGAATTATTTGCTATTCTTTCATCGATCGATGGTTGGTATAGATCGATCAGAGTAGACTAGATCACCATAGAGGGGACGCTTTGAATTTCCCCAAGTTGCCAATCTAAGCCATGCCCAAAATTCCCGACTAGTACTTACTCGGAGTCAGTCCATACGCTCACATATGATTTCACATCATTACATTACCTGAAACCTTACGTTCATCAGTTCAGTGAGCCGACTTTAGAGAGTATAGAGGCATTGCAGATTGTTTTAATGGGCAGATAGCACTTGATTTCACACACACATGCCACCATTATAAAGCCTATTCGGCTATTTCATGGCATTGTGCACATCATTTCAGCCTTGTAAAGCCTCTTGGATATTCCTGGCATCATTGCCACAAGCCTTGTAATACAGATCAAATTTTATATATTGCAGTTCTATCTTCACCAATGGTTCAGAAATTTCACTTGGTACAATCAGTGTATTTGCAGTTGATTCATACATAGATTTGCACGATACTTTTGAGTACATTTCTTGCACCATGTCTACAACTAGCAACCTCAATCTAGAGGCATCAACTAAGTTAGACAACTCCAATTATGGTACATGGAAATACCGAATGGAGACCATTCTTGTACTTCAAGAAAAATGGGAGTACGTCGATGTGAAGATTGTGGGAGAGAGGGAAGGAGTCTCACTTGTGGCTTTCTCACATGCACAATGGGGTTATACACACAAAGGTGGAGGCTGAAAACAGTTTTCCTCTTCTTAGTTGTAAAAAGCCAAAAAGAACTCAAGTACAAAGAAATAGAAGAACCCTATATGTGGGTCTCAAACCAAACTCAACTAACTAAGGTGGCATACTAACTAAGCCACGAACTAGTGTAGATAAGGATAGCTGTCATCCAGGTATTATTCGTGGGCGGTGTACCAACCGCATCTCCAACCGCATCTCCAGCTAACAAGTCGGTGACATAAATGCACAACAGTCACCCTAGCATATCGCGAGTGGAGCTCGATATCTCAACACTCCCCCTCGAGCTCAATCCCAAATCCTACACACCAAGCAGGTCTCTGAACTTGCGCAGCTTCTCTGCACCCAATGCTTTCGTGAATATGTCAGCTACCTGATCCTCTGTGCTGACATAAACTAGATCAATAAGACCTAGTAAAACCTTCTCCCGCACATAGTGATAATGCACCTCAATGTGCTTTGTTCTAGCATGAAAGACTGGGTTCTTTGCCAAGTGTATATTGCTCATGTTGTCACAATAAATGACAACCGGCCCATCTGTAGACTGATGCATATCATAGAGTAGCTTATGCAACCAAGCTACCTCACATGCAGCCATTGCTGCACCCCTGTACTCAGCCTCTGTGCTCGACAAGGCAACTGTAGGCTATTTCTTGCTGCTCCAAGTGACTGCAGCACTCCCAAAAGAGAACACATATCCACTGGTAGATCGTCTATCAGAAATGCTACCAGCCCAATCAGCATCAGTGTATCCATGCAACTGTATCTGAACCCCAGCCTCATAAAATAGTCCATACTGCAATGTGGACTTCACATACCTGAGTATGCGTCTAGCCGCATCCAAATGCGGTTTCCTTGGAGCCTGCATAAACTGACTTACCAACCCAACAGCAGCATAGCTCAAATCTGGCCTGGTAATAGTCATGTAAATCAAACTTCCTACTATGCGTCTGTACATAGTAGGGTCTTCCAGAAGCTCACCTGCATCTGTGCTCAGCTTCACATTCTGCTCCAAAGGAACTGAAATAGGCTTACAGCCTGTCATCCCATATTTGGGCAGCATGTCCAATCCATACTGCCTCTGCAAGAGCTGTATCCCACTTGGTGATCTAATCACCTCAATGCCCAAGAAATAACGCAACTCTCCCAAATCCTTCATCTCAAACTTCTGCCTCAATAGCATTTTCACATGAAGGATATCTTCATCACTATCACCTGTGATGATCAAATCATCAACATAAATGACCAGCAGCATAATCCCTTTCTCTGTTTTTCTCACATAGAGTGAGAAATCTGCCTTGGAAATCTGAAAGCCAATAGTGACAAGATACTGTCCTATCTTGTCAGACCATGCTCTAGGTGCTTGCTTCAAGCCATACAAGGCTTTCTTCAACCTGCAAACAAACTCAGGATGAGTAGCATGAACATAACCTGCTCGCTGCTCCATAAAGACCTCTTCTTGCAAATCACCATGCAAGAAGGCATTCTTTACATCCATCTGATGTAAAGACCATCCCTTTGATGCAGCCATAGCAATGGCTGCTCTTACGGTTGCCATCCTTGCAACCGGGCTGAAAGTTTCTTCATAATCAATGCCATATGTCTGTGCATACCCCTTGACAACTAATCTTGCCTTGTATCTATTCACAGAACCATCTGCATTGTGCTTGATCTTATAAACCCACTTACAACCAATTGCATTCTTGCCTTTAGGCAAAGGCACCAATTCCCATGTAGCATTAGCATCCAAGGCATCCATTTCTTCATCCATGGCTTTCTCCCATTTTTCATTTCCCATGGCTTGCTCAAAAGAAGTGGGTTCTGATTCCTGTATCACTTTGACCATATAGGCATAGTGAATGGCTGTAAATCCATCATATTTCAGCCTATCCACAGGATACCTAACCGTGGTAGACCTGCGCAAAATAGGCTCACTTCCAGGTGCTCTCAAAACATCCCTGGTCTTCCTTACTCCAGGTGTAACAATAGAAGGAATACCCAACTCATCATCAATGCTCTGTTCTAAGCCACTGGATTCACCATCCACACAAGAGTGACCTACATTCACATCATACATGGGCTGATCTACCTTCTCTTTTCCTTTTCGTGATACCTACGTACCACTCTCTGCATTGCTTTGAGGGGATTCTCCTGATCTCAATCTGCCTGTCCATGGCGAAGTATGTGAACCACTGGTAGAGGACACTCCAGGTCCACTGATATTTTGTGATTGCTGCTGTGCATTCTGTGCAGCATTACCATTTTGTGCATCTACATCAATCATCACATTTACTGGTTTATACCAGCTGCTCATCTCATCAAAAACAACATCTCTGCTCACCGTGAACTTACGTGTAGAAGGGTTATAGCATCTATACCCTTTCTGCTGCAGAGAATAACCAATAAAGACGCACTTCTCAGCTTTTGGATCCAACTTGGACCTCAACTCATCTGGCACATGGACATAGGCAATGCAACCAAAAATCTTCAAATGAGAAATATCTGGTTTCCTACCAGTATACATCTCCTCTGGAGTCATGCCATGTATTGCTGCAGTGGGAGTCCTGTTCATTATATAGACTGCTGTAGCAACTGCTTTAGCCCAATAATAATCTGGTAGATCTTTTTCATTTAGCATAGCCCGAGATGCCTCTCCAATATGCCTGTTTTTTCTTTTTGCAATTCCATTTTGATGTGGGGTATGACTGCATGAATATTGCTGCTTTATACCATGCTCCTGCAAGAACCTTGCAAACTCATTTGAGAGGTGCTCTCCCCCTCCATCTGACCTTAGGCATTTTATTTGCAGGCCTGTTTCTTTTTCAACCATAGCTTTGAAAGCTTTGAAGTGCCCAAACACTTCACTTTTCTTTTTCATAAAATACACCCACAGTTTTCTGTTGAAGTCATCAATAAATGTGACAAAATAGTGACAGCCTCCAATAGATGCAGCTTTTGTAGTCCACACATCAGAGTGGATTAATTCCAATGGCTTTTTACTCTCTTGAACATGCCTAGGAAAAGGTTTCCTTACCTGTTTCCCAAATTGACAGGCTTCACAAACCTTGTGCATTTCTGCAACCTTGAATTTAGGCAATCTTGCAACAATATTTTGGGCTTGCATTGATTTTAGTTGTTGTATATTAACATGACCAATGCGTTTGTGCCAGATATCAATATCTGCAACTACACCGGTCCCATGTGTAAACATTGCTGCACTCAATTCAGGCATGTCTGCATCCAACGTAAACATCCTGCCCTTCTTCTTTCCTTTTGCTATCAAGCGACCGTTATTTTTCATATCCTCAACAAAGCATCCATGAGGATTAAATCTAACCTGCAAGCCCTGCTCAACCATTTGACCAACAGAAACCAGGTTCTTGGTGATGTTCGGGACATGAAATACATCAGACAAGTATTTCTTTTTCCCATCCTGCATAGACAAAGGAATTTTGCCAATCTGCACAATAGGATGTGCAGTATCATCACCAGTCTCCACAAATCCTGGTTTTTCCATTTTCCTTGCATCCTGCATCCATTCAGCGTGACCTGACATGTGGTTTGACGCACCCGAGTCAACATACCACACATCATTGCTTTCTTCTGCACTTGTTACAGAATTTGTCATATGCTGCACCATAAACAAATGCTCATTTCTGTCATCACCCTGTCTACTAGAGGATGCATAATTGCCTTGCTGCAATTTTCCACTCATAATGTCATTCTGCTTTTTGTAGCAGTCTTTAGCCATATGACCCATTTTGCCACAATAGTAGCATTCAACATTGCTGTTTGCATTTTGGCTTCTCTGCCATCCACCACGGCCTCTTTGGCTCCCCCTGCCTCTAGAGTTACCACGTCCTCCTGCATAGGACTGGTTTTCTTGCGTTTGCTGCATATTCTGATTTCTACCACGGCCTGCAGATCGGCCTCCTCTACCTCTGCCTCTACCTCTGCCAGCATTTGAGTAGAAGACAGTTTCTTTTGAAGTTCCTACTGAAGAAGATGCACCCCCATTTCTCTGCTCTTCAGAAATTAGAAGAGCAATCAACTCCTCAAAATCAGGAAAGTTTTCACGGACGGCAATGGATGTCCGGAACTGTGCATAATCCTTTCCTAGACCATTCAAGGTCACAGAAACCAAATCATCATCATCCACTGGCGACCCAATGGAAGCAAATGCATCTGCAATTTTCTTCACTTTCATGTGGTAGTCATTTATGCTCAAATTTTCTCTCTGCACATTGTGCAACTCCTATTTGAGTTGCATTTTCCTGGCTTGCGTATTTGTGCTATACATTTTTGCCAAAGTATCCCATGCCTCCTTTGGCGTATTTGCATCCTGAATATGCATAATCATGGAGTCCGAAATACTGATAGACAGCCAGTACATAACTTTCCTGGCTCTCTCATGCCATCCTTTGAATGCCTGCATTTCCTGTTGACTGGGAACATTAGGAAGAACAGGTTCTTCTTCATTTCCTGTAATGAATTCCCAATAGCCTTTTCCCATCAAGAAATTCGTCATTCTAAACTTCCATGCCTGGAAGTTGTTCTTGTCAAGCTTTTCAGTGACAATCTATGAAAGAGAATCAGATGCCATTACAGAACACTGCAAAATATTCTATCACTGCAAAAAAACACAGCTTTTGCCTCACACGGGCAGATCTGCAAAACCGACGAGAGTGGTATTTCACCACACAGTCACTTCCTAGTGACGATTTTGCATCAACAGGCAATAGGCATGAATCTGCAACTCCCAATATCTCTGCACACAGGCATACGATGCAATTTCTGTGGCACCTTTCCACCAACCAGCCGCGCAGTGGTCGCACAGCAAAAGACAGGGCCTTTCTCTGAGTGCCTGCGAAGAACTTCCACCTTCAAAACGGGCCCCGAAACGCCCTCTCCCGCAGCATATACTGTGCTCTCGCCACACCGCGAAGGGTGTCTCAATCTGAAACAGTGCACTCCTGCACTTCTGGCTGTGCTACCTGCAGAGATTTGCTCCCAAACTCGAAATAGGAAAGCAACACTGGTCCTCTTACCAGGACACCACGAACTTGGCTTGCTTTCTTGATCTCCTTACCACGAACAAGGCTCTGATACCATGTGAAGATTGTGGGAGAGAGGGAAGGAGTCTCACTTGCGGCTTTCTCACATGCACAATGGGGGAATACACACAAAGGTGGAGGCTGAAAACAGTTTTCCTCTTCTTAGTTGTAAAATGCCAAAAAGAACTCAAGTACAAAGAAATAGAAGAACCCTATATGTGGGTCTCAAACCAAACTCAACTAACTAAGGTGGCATACTAACTGAGCCACGAACTAGTGTAGATAAGGATAGCTGTCATCCAGCTATTATTCGTGGGCGGTGTACCAACCGCATCTCCAGCCGCATCTCCAGCTAACAAGTCGGTGACATAAATGCACAACAGTCACCCTCGCATATCGCGAGTGGAGCTCGATATCTCAACAGTCGATGGGTCTACACCTAGATCATTGGACGATCCAGCCACCAGTAGCTCTACTCCACCTGTCGTCATAGCACTAGCAACGGGATCTACAATAGCACCTACAGCTACACAAACAGTTTTTGCACCAGTAGCAGATCCTGCCATTTCCTGAGCTCAGGTAGAATCGGATAAGAAATACAAGTACGCCTATCATTTGATCAAGTAGAATGTGCAAGATGTCATGCTAGGATAGCTCAACATAGTCAAGACATCAAAAGAAGCATGGGATATGTTCGCAGCTCTCTACAAGTCCAAGAACACATCCAGAATTCTCACATTGAGAAACCAGATCAACCAGAGTTTCCACATCAATAGCGAAACCAATCATACTTATGTACTCCGCATAAAAGACTAGAACAATCAACTTGTAGTAGGAGGAGAGACTATAGACCCCGCAGAAATGGTTCAAGTTATTCTGAATGGACTAGGAGAGGGATACAAGAATCTAGTCTAGAGTATTGCCATCCAACAGCAAATTCTGACAGTGGAAGAACTTCAGTCAGTCCTACTTGGTAAAGAACTTAGGACTCAAGCTATTCAGGCACGTAAAGGTCATTTTAATGATCAAGCATTCACAGCTTCAGACAGAAGCAGAGGCTGAGGTAGATCATTTCAGAAAAGTGGTCATCATTAGTAGCAACATCATTAGCAAAATCAGAATCAGCATTAGCATCATCCTTAGCAACATCAAAATTAGCAGAGGAAATCATTCCAACCGAGGAAGATTTCACGAATGAGGGAATGCATCCACCAATGTGTCAAAAATTCAGTGCAACTACTGTCACAAGTTTGGACACTATGAAAGAGATTGCCACAAGAAGCAGTACGACTAAGACGGTCAATCCGGTAGTAATCGAGGGAATTCTCGAGGCAGAGCAAATCATCATGGTGGACATTCTAGTCACAGTCATTTTGCAAATGAACATGGAAATATGTTTCTTGCAAGCGAGAAAATGCATCAGACTGATATAGTGTACGTAGGCACTGATTTCAATCCCAAAGAAGATTACATCTATCAAGTCGACCAAGGCGAATAGGATCCTTGGTATATCGACAGTGGTGCATCATCTCACATGACAAATCATCAAGAATGGTTCACAGAAATGAAGCCATTAGAAGGACAGAAAAATGTCATCTACACAATAGACAATACATCGAATCCAGTTCGAGGGACAGATGAACAATTTCACTGGTATGAAAGGATTGGTGAAAGATGCGTTCTATGTTTCAAAGCTCAGCAAGAACCTCTTGTCAGTAGGTCAAATGACATAACACAATTACAAAGTCATCTTCGACGGTGATGAATGCACTATCAGAGACAAATCCAAAGGATGTCAGCTAGTAGCAAAAGGTGTCAAGGAAGGATGCTTATACAGAATGCTAGCTACAATACCAGATAAGCATGCCATGTCAGCTCAACCGCAATAGATGCCACTATCTGCAAAATTGCATGAGAGATATGGTTGTGTCAACTTCAAGTACCTATTAGATCTCAGGAATCAGAATATGGCAATTGGGATTCCGAAGCTACAGTTTCTTGGAAAAGTTTGCGAAGCATGCTACTTCGACAAACAAAAGCGAACCAACTTTGTCAGAAGTACCTCTCGTGCATGAGGTATTCATGATTTGATACATACAGATGTATGGGGTTATGCCTAGACCCGTAGCATCAATGGTTCACTTTACTACTTGACTTTCATCGATGACTACAGCAAATATTGTTGGGTCTACTTTTTGAAAGAGAAATCTGAAGTTTTTTTCAGATTTCAAGAATTCAAAGCCATGGTAGAAAACTAGACATGCAGAAAGATCAAGGTCATGAGATCAGATAGAGGAGGTGAATACATGTCTTTAGCATTCATGAATTTTCGCAGAAATTATGGCATTCAAAGACAATTCACATGTGCAAATACTCCTCAGCAAAATGCAAGAGCTGAAAGGAAGAATGGGACTTTAGCAAATAGTGCTCGAGCAATGCTTAGTGAAAAGAATCTTTTGAATTAGTATTGGGCAGAAGCAATAGCCACTGCAAACTATTTGCTTAATCGGCTTCCTACCGAATTGATACAGGGTATGACTCCTTATGAACCATTCACTGGACACAAGCCACACATTGGGCATCTTTGCATATTTGGTTGCATAGCATATGCCCACATACATGATGATCATCGCAGGAAATTGGATACGAAGTCATGCAAATGCATCATGGTTGGCTACAATGAAGAAAGCAGAGCATACAAATTGTATGATCCCATCAACCGCAAGGTCATTATCTCCAGAGATGTAATCTTTAATGAGGAATCAAAATGGAAAACCTCACCTACACAAGAGATAGAAGCATCACTTCATAGTCATCTATAGAACAGGTTGATGAAGAGCAAGAATTGCCAGCAACACCCCAAGCAGAGCCACAGCAGCTCAGACGGTCTACTAGGGAAAGAAGACCACCAGCCAGATTGACATATGCTCAGAAAGGCAAAGCAGTTCAAGTTGAAACCACCAATTACGCTCTTATGACTACCATCATGGCTACAGAAGAGCCAGTGTACTTTGAAGACGTAGTAGACAAGCCAAAATGGCAAACTACTATGAATGAAGAAATGGATGCTTTGTATAAGAATAATACTTGGAAATTATGCAACCTTCCACCAAGAAACAAGGCCATAGCAAACAAATGGGTATACAAAGTGAAGTACAATCCACATGGTAGTATTCAGAGATACAAAGCCAGGCAGACCAAGGTAGAAAAGCTAGATGGGCTGAGTTAATGAAAGAGAGCTAAAGCTAGATGGGCTGAGTTAATGAAAGAGTTTGATATACAATTGACATATAGGAAAGGGAAGTTTAATTTGTGGTAGCAAACTCTCTTAGCCGAATGCCAATTGTTAATGAATTGAGTTTTACTCAATTTCAAAATGATTTCCTAGAGTCCTTAAAGGGAAAATGCTCGAGGGGGTCACTATGTATAAACCCTCTATATCCCGTGCATTCAAGGCCTATTTTTAAAATACCTTATCTTTAATTTTTTCATTAATAAAGTGTATCCCTTTTCTATACAAATCTGTAAATTTTTTCCAAAACTATTTTAAATAGTCCCCTATGTATATTTATTTCTATAAATTTTAAAAATAAAAAATATCCTTCTATTGAACTCACGTGATATGGTTACATATGATGAGTGACCCCCCGAGGGAAAATGTGAGTTTGATCCTTACTTCTCTAAAATATGGAAAGTAATTAAAAATAGGGATCCAACTAATCAAGAGGCTTTCAATGAGGAGTCGCATGAAAATGGTGACACAACATAGGTTCTTCCTATCACAATCCGATCATCTACATACAAAAGTGCAATAGTAATGTCTTCTCCTTGAACTTTGTAGTAGAGAGTATGATCTGCATTGGATTTCATGTATCCCAGATTAGCAAAATACTTGTCAATTCTACTGTACCAACTTTTGGGTGCTTGCTGTAAGCTATAGAGACATTTCTCTAGATGGCAAAACTTATTCTCCTTTCTTGGTTCAACATAACCTACTGGTTGTTGCTGAGCTCGGCTGAAGCTTTGGCTGATTACAAATCCACTTAATGCTATCCTGATCAAAGATGATCTCAAATTTTGCACCATATACGTAGTTCCTCCACTTCTTTAAAGCATAGACTATAGCATATAGTTCCTTCTCATATGCCGAGTAATTCTGTTGGGCACGATCTAACTTTTTGCTTTCAAAAGCCACTGGTCGACCTTTTTGTATAAGTACTGCCCCAATAGCAAAATCACTAGCATCTGTCTCAACCACGAATGGTTCATTGGGATCCACTACTTTTAAGATAGGAGCTACCACTATAGCTACCTTTAATTTTTCAAAACTTCTTTTTTGAGGTTCATCCCATATGAAGGTGCTTCCCTTCCCCTTAAGCTGGTCCATCATCGAAACAGCAATCTTAGCGTAATCTTGGATGAATTTCCTATAGAATCCTGACAAACCTAAGAATATCTATAATTCTTCTAGATTTGTAGGATGTGGCCATTCCAATATGGCCCTTACTTTGTCAAGGTCCATACGAACCCCTTCTTGGGATATTATATGTCCCAAGTATTTCACTTCTTTTGCAAAGAATTCACATTTGGATTCTTTAGCAAAGAGTGAATTACCCCTCAGCAGTTGGAACACTTTTCACAAATGTTCCAAATGCTTTTTCGTGGTTTTACTATAAATAAGGATATCATCTAAAAATACCACAGCAAATTTTCCTAGATATGCTCTTAAGACACTGTTCATAAGTGTCATGAAAGTTGCTGGAGCATTTGTTAATCCAAATGGCATTACTTTAAATTGATAATGCCCATACCTAGTACGAAATGATGTCTTGGGGACATCCTCTTCCCTAATTCATACTTGGTGATATCCTGATCTTAAATCAATTTTAGTAAAGTATTTTGCCCCTTGCAATTGATCAAAGAGCTCATCAATGCGAGGCATGGGATACTTATTTTTTATGGTGATTTTATTTAGTGCTTGGTAATCTATGCATAAACGCATAGTACCATCTTTTTTCTTTACCAATAAAACTGGTGCAGACCAAGGTGAACTACTTGTTTAGATTTGGACCTTTCTAAGATATTCCGTTAACTGTCTTTCGACCTCATGTTCCTCTGTTTAACTAAGTCTATATGGGGGTTTACAAACAGGAGTAGATCCAGGAATTATATCTATTTTATGATCTACTTCTCTCTCAGGAGGTAAACCATCAGGTAAATCAAACGGAAAAACATCTTTAAATTCAAACATTAAATCATTGAAAGAAGATTTATACTTTTTAACACAACATTACTTCTTTCTGATGCAGAAGACATAAAATCACCAATAAAAGTAAGTTCACAAAGATATACCTCGCATTCTTCTTGGTGTAGTAGTCGTTCCATCAATTCCATCGAACAAATAAGAGGAGAGTTAGGCACATCATGTTCTCCTTGAATCTGGAAGACTCTACCCTCTTTTTCAAACATAAAGGAACTATTAAGATAACTCCTTTGTAAGCTATGCCCAAGACTTATACAGCCATTCTCGACCAAGCACTACATCTGTTCGGTCAAGATGCATGATTTGGAAATCCAAGCCATCCTGATAGCCTTGAATATCCACCTCTACACCATATATCATGGTGTACCAAACTTTTTTATCATTGCCCTTCGCCAATGAGACCACATATTTATGGGCACTGGGACTCTCAGGCAATTTTAATTTCTTAACTAACGAGTAGTTTAATAAATTATGTGTTGCACTATCATCGACCATCACTCTTACTCTTTGCCCCTTAATTTTTCCATGCATCCTCATTAAATCATGAGGACCAGAGATGGGCTGCCACATTGCCAATGATAGACAGCACATGTGGGTGCTATCCTCATGATAGACCTCTACCTCAATGTACTTTTCAGTACCATTAAGCAGTAACACTTGCACCACATGCACTTGTTTTTGTGGAGGTCTATTTGGGGCTTTAGCTCCCGCTGGTTTATTTTTAGGGTAGTTCCAAGTAGCGTGGTTTTTGCCCAAACATTTGAAGTAAAGATTTTCTTGCCTGGCCCTTTCATAATCCTCTTTCTTCAAGAGAGGATAATTTTGTGTTTGAGGTTTCTTAGGTGGTGCCTGAGGAACCTCCTTCTTAAAGTGCCCCTTCCTTTTCAAATTGGAAAATTTATTGAACTTTGGAACAAAACATGTTTGCTCTGAAGTTCCAACTCTGAATTTTCTGATTGTATCATCGTATAGTTGGGCATACTTAATGGCTTCCTCAAAGGTTTTAGGAGAATTTCTTTTCACCTCAACCTTATAAGTTTCTTTGAGACCTCTCACAAAACCCCTTATCTTTTGGAATTCATCAATTCCCTTTAACTTAAGGACTGCCTCCCTATATTTCACTATGTACTGGACTAGAGTGTTTTTACTCATAGTGCAATTATTGCAAGCCTCCCATGCTCTTTCTAATTCATTTTTCAGTTAAAACTCTTTTAGGAAGGCTTATTCAAACTCAGTCCAATATCTAGGAATTCTATCACTCTCCCTGAGGCTCATCCACCATTTATAGGCTTTATTTCCAAGGGAAAGACTTGCTTCCATGACTTGATTTTTAGGGGGTCTATTCCTGAGTCAGTGGAAGTCTTGCCATTTTTGCAAGAACGCATTAATCGCATCTTTATTATGCTCCTTTTCTTCCCCATTGAAAATTGGCAGTTTTAAGTCAAGAGTGTTCGAGGTTTCTCTGAGTAGAGAGGTGGACCTCTCAACTTGATTAGGAGGAATCAGCGATTTTTCAGTAACAGATACCAATTGAGAATCTGCTATCTTAGTTTTAGCTTCAGCTAGGGTTTTTAATGTTTTACTGATAACCCCTAACTGTGTTTCTATATTTTGCATTTGAGTTTCAAGTTTAGTGAATTCCGCATACGAAATTCCATAATCACCATAATCAATATCCTCCATTTCTACATTATCTTCTTGATTTTCAATTTGTACCTCCTCATGTATTTCCTCTCCAACTATTGTTTTTCCCTTTCTTGCCCTTTCCTCGGCCACCCTAATCATATTATCCCTTTCTGGAGTTGTCATTTTAAAGACATATATTTTTCTAGAAACTATAAAGCAAAGCACTTTATGTCAGAGAGAAAAATGTAATGCCCACTTCCCTAGTATTTGTTCGAGGTATTGGATTTGTCTTAGAAGTCGATGCATCCTCTCACGCTTTTAATATTTGATCTCTCGTTCTGATCCGTTTCTCCATTATACTCTTTGCTTCGAACTTTCCAACTTCTTCGATCTTCTTCTTTGAGTTTGGCGAGGCTAAGGAGATTGGAATGAAGAAGAGGGTGAAAAGACTTTGAAAAGAGGGGGGGGTTTGGGACTTTAGAGAGGGGTATAAAGGCTTTGATGAGATAGATTTTTTTTCCCCTAAAGGTTCGGACTTTGGATGATGTGGCCTCATTCTACTCTCTCTGATTTTTTGCAAATCGTCATGACAACCGGATTTAACCTCTCTGTGCAGACGATGCACACGTCAACTGCGGTTTCTTTCTCTTCACACATCAAGCTACTTTTCCTCAGCCACCACTATATGAGGTTGCATAATCAACGTTTTCTCTACATAGATTGGCATATGTAGGTTAGCAAACGGTGACAAATCCGACTGCTTCAAAGTACCTTTCCATTGCTAGTGTCTTCATAAAGGCATAGAGTAGATTGCCTGGAGAAATCTCTTCTACAAAGAAGCCCTACGAATGAATCGATCTTCTAGTGTGCTAACTTTTGCTGCTTCACTGTGTGTAGTTGGAAACACTCTAAAAGAACACAAACAAGAACGGCTTCTTCTTGTGTTTCCTCCTGCGCTGCCTCAATTGTAAGAATGATAGAAGATCCGAAACTCCTTGGCACTTGAATTGCTCTTCTTCTCTTTGAAAGTCAATGAAAACGTCGTAGTTCTTCCCTCAGCCAGCTCTATGTTCTTAACGATTTTCATCTTTGTCTATGCACACAGCCTACTGTAAAAAATTACATGACCACGTCGTCCAGCTCTCATACCAATGTTACATTTCCTCAACAAGAGGGCTCAATGTTATGTTTCCTCAACCAGAGGGATCTCTCTCCTGCTCATTCCACCTAGCCACGATTTTTCCAGAGCTCCCTTAGTTTACTTCCTTTATGGAGCCTGCTATCTCTAGAAATCTCCCTTGAACCCAGTGCATGACATGTGGACCCCCTTTTATGCCAAGTGTCCTTTCAAAGGACCTTAATCTTTTAACCCCTCTTAGCATCCTTCTATAATGCTAGGCATTAATCTCGCGTGTCCACTGTTGCACTGTTAACCCCTCTAGCTTCCCACTTCACCATATCCACACTCTCGGGATTGTGGCTGACGTAATAGACATATTCTTCCTCCATGATGTGCTTCCATTCTAAAGCATCCGGAGTAGACAAAGCTTCTTCATAGTTGGAGGGATCAGGTCCAATGTCCATCTAAAAGTAAGCTTAAGCATGAATCCAGGGACATTCAGTTGTGTAGTTAATGCGGATATTTTTTGTGACTTTGATAGAAGGCTTACGAGATTGAGGTAGTAGACTATGAATCTTTGACATGATAAGAGCATAAGGTTCTTCAAGCTCACGTGATAAACATCATCAAAAGTGAGATCATTAGGGGGAGGCCCATCAGAAGGTGGTAAATCTACATTGGGGCATTCTGCAACTTGGTCGTCACATAGTGAGAAGGATCATGATCTGGATTAAGTGATGAAGAAGATGATGATACTGCTTGCAGGTGGATCATGTTCCAGATTATAGGGATGTTCACTTTCAAATAGGGAAACTGATTAAAGTTCAACAACATTAGTAGCTGAAGGTTATTCTTGATCAATGGAACTAGACTCAAGAAACTCAAGAAACTCAAGCATGGATGGATCATTAGCATGATCAATCATTCCTGGAAACTTAGCTTCTTGAAAGATAACATTAGTACTAACAATCATACCTACATTGGATGTATCCCATATTTTGTACCCAACCTGATCTGCAAGATAGCCAATGAAAATGGCTCAAACACTTCTGGGATCAAACTTGTCACGATGTACTATAGGAATATTTAGCAAAGGCTTGGCATCCAAACAGTCTAAAATATGAAACATTTGGCTTAGAACCCTTCCATAGCTCATAGGGCATGGAATTCTCCAGTGCAGAGTGTGGGAGGATATTGTATATAGATGGTAGTGTGGACTGTCTCAGCCCAAAAAGTAGCATCTAAATGGCTTTCAATTAGCATGGTGCGAGATGAATCGTCGGTGGTTCTATTCTTTCTCTCAACGATATCATTGAGCTAAGGGGTGTATGGCACTGTGTGTTCTTTGATAATGCCTTGTTATTGACAAAATGTTGAAAATGCATTGCTGAGATACTTGCCTCCATTGTCTAACTTGAAGACCTTGAGTTTTTGACCTGTTTAAAACTCAGCCATATTGCGATATTGTTGAAAGCATTGAAATGCTTCTAATTTATTTTCAAGGAAATAGACTTCTGTCCACCTGTTTGCATCATCGATAACCATAATGTAGTATTTATCCCCCCCCCCCTTTTGAAGCAACATGCATAGAACCACACAAATACGAATGAACGAGAGCAAGAAGTTGAGTAGCTCTTCAACCTTGATGTGAGAATGGACATCAAATGTGTTTACCTAGGACACATGCCTCACAAGCTCCTAACTTCGAATGATTAGGGATAAATATACCTTGGACAAAATTTCAAGAATGAAGACGTCTGATGTTTTTAAAGCTTGTGTGAGCAAGTTGTTTGTGCCAGTTTCAGCTTCTGCTACTCCACGAGAATCTTGTAGGCTTCTACTGCACATGCAAGCTGATTATTAATTTCCTTCATTCCTCTGACATGAGTGCACAAATCATTACCTTTGATGTATTGCATGTTGTCTAGCTTGTGTAATAGGTGGAGCATTTCAATCTCGGATTACTTGTTCATGAGGTAGGTCCATAATCCATAATTGCTATCACATCTTCAGTAATACCAACATGGCATCGTCAAATAAGATCACACCAGTGGACCCATTCCAGATTGATGATGAGGTCATAGTTTTGGATGATGAGGTAATTATCCCAAATCTTAAGCCCCCTTATATATTTCATCAACCACGTACTTCATTACTACCACATGTTAACACACATGGCCCTGACTCATGTGCACTCCTACACCACACACCCACCACCACGGTTGACTCCAATGAACCACATGCCACTAGAGTGCAACTTGGCATGCCACTATTTGATCCATGCCATGCTACTGCACACAATATTTCCTCCTTCGATTGGGAAATTGAAAACCATCAAATCACACTCTCCCATCTAGTCCATCTTCCCCCCCGTCCTCTCACCCCATGACTCACTTCACAAGTGAAGCCAACCCTCACAGATCCACTCGATCCACATGGGGAAACCTCCCTACTCGACTACATCATAGTGATTTCTTCCTCACCACAACCCTTGAATTTGAATCCTCTTCCTCAACACCCAACACGATAGAAGACCTCATTCATGCTGATGATCACATCCCCCCTGCTTGAGTATTCTCTGATTCACTCTCTCTCACATAGACATATTTCTATCACTTGAAAGCTTCAATCCTATTTGACATATTAAATTGACCGGAATTCAAAAGACAACATTAGATTGCATCTTGCAAGTAGTTTAAATGCAGAATAATATGCACGCATTTTCTCTCAACAGACGCATTTCAATCAAAACATTTTGCAAACAATTGTCATGATCCCATTATACATATACGCTGGAACTTTATGTCCTACATGTTTTGACTCATGCTGATTTCACACATAAGTTATTGTGCAATAAACCTCCTCTGTTCATGAATGAAGCTATATGCTACACGTTGTAGATTGTTCACACCGCAGTAGTTAATAGGAATGATGTGATGCTGCCCAAAAGCATGCATAGTTCTTGGCTATGGAAAATCTTGGCAAGTTTGCTATGTATAATCCTCCCTAGTATCAACATGACACAAAAGTTAGTCCATGCACTACCATAAAGCATGTCCACAACAATGCACAACTACAAGAATCTAGCCACAAAGGGAAGTGGAAGAAGGAAATGTTTAATTTCATGTTTGTAGGGATGCATTCACTATCAACACAAGGGGGAAACATTGCAATCTCGGAAGAAGAAATCGTGAGTCCATCACCATGCCGTCCCCTATGCTAGATCAAAATGTGCTCTCTTGTTGTTGGTAAGCCTAAATCTTGGGCTATAGAACTTGAAAGTTGCATCTTCCACTTGTTTTGTTTTGTGGAAGCTCTTTAGCATGGGTGTCCCTTATCAGGCTCTACTTGAGTGCTAACCAATTCCCTTGGGGCGCCAACTCCTTTTCGTAAGAAAACCTATCAAAATCTTGAGTATGAGATGAATTTAACAATATGCCATGAGTAGAAATTATTCAAATTAACATGGTTGTGTTCTACACTAGAGCTGCAAATATGTCTTTCCACCTTGAATTTTGTGTAACACATGAAAAAGTTGCATTAATTTGAAAGGAGATGGGTTTTCATATTTTAATGTATTTTTTGTTTTACCCCCCCTCATCCAAAAGACCCCCCCCCTTGGGCCTCACATATAATGAAAAATATGTATAAATCTTAAAATCTTGCATATTTTTCAAGGTATATACCTTATAATTTGTGGGAGGAGGGACATGAAATTTTCATATTTTTCCCTTGCATATTTGATAATTTTTAAGGAAATCCATGCATATTATATATGGACATTGTCCCCCCATACCCCGGATTTTGGACGAGTGTAGTAACATATTACATATTGAGTTGGCACTCGAGGCCAATTCCATGGTTTCCAAGTGTCCATTAACCCAAATTCCATAGCAAATAGATAATTGCTACGGTCCACCCCTTTAAGGGCAATGCTAACAAGCTACATAGTAGCATGAAAGCACTACCCAAGCTTAATGTAGCTTAAGTAATACATGAAATAGATGTATGCTATAGCAAGTAATGCTTGATAATTATAGGAATTATAGTGGCCCATCCTAATAATTAGCTTCAAATAATTAGATGAAAGCATCTCGAGGGGTTCACCGTAAAAGATTTAGTGTACCACATGCATTCAAAAGGAGGGGTATTTTAATCCAACTTTTTGGCAAAATTTGATAGAATTACAATAAGAGGAGGGGTTTTTCAATTCAATTTTTGAAACAATTCACTTAGTGCACAAGTATGCACAAGTAAAGAGGAGTTTTTTTATTATGGGAGAAATTTTAGTTAAGGGGTTTTTTAAATACCCTTTAAATGCACGTGATACATAGGGTTTCTTAGTAGTGGACCCCGAGGAAAGAATACACTAATACCAAATGCTTCATTGCTTCACCTCACATCAAGAACCCAAGTCATGTATAAGAAAACCAGACTACTCTTATGCTTCATTTCTTCATTTCACATCAAGAACCCAAGACCCAAGACATGTATAAGGAAGCCATACATATATTATGAATAAGGGTTGCTACTCACTCTTGCATTCATGTTGTAAAGTCTTCAATGGGGTACTTTAAGGAGTTCTCAATACCTCCTATATGTGAGGCAAAGCTGTGACTGCACAGCAAGTCCTAACAACCCAAATAGGGCTAGTTGGAGCCCATATTTACTCGACCAAGCGTTGGTACTAATGCTGACCATAATGACTTGGGCTATCTAGTCCTGCCCTAACCACAAACCCCTTGTCTCCCTATGCAAATTCCCCACTAGCCCCATTGTCCTTTCCTACCCTAACTAAAACCCCTTTTCTCCCTATGCATGGGCCCCACTAGCCCCAAAATGTTGATGGCAAGAATAGGTAGTAATGTCACCTTGCTTCATGATCTCCTACCATCCTATAAATACAACTTTCACTCAATAGTGCTTAATAAGAAGGATTTGATGCTACTTGGAAGCATGTTGAGTTTAAAGTACTCCTTGGCTATGGATAATCTTTCCAAACTTGCTCTAATCTGTTGTGTATTCAAAAAATAATCACAAGTGTCTCTAGTTATGCATTCATCCTCCCTACTAAAATGATACGAGGATCATCAGTCCATGCATGACAAGAAAACTTTCCACATCAATGCACAACTATAAGAATTAGCCCACAAAGGGAAGCAAAAGAGGGAAACCTCTTTTATATTTTGACGGGCGCATTTGGTAACCAATAGAAGGGGGAGACATCAAGATGAGGAGTGTGTGTCTCTTGGAGTAGTAAACATCACCACCATTAACAAAATTCCGGTGCGTAATGGGCCTCATTTGCCAAGCTATCTATCCAACCTAACCCTACTTTCATCTGGACACTCTAATAGTGCATGCTTCTTATTCCTTCAACAGCTACTACTGCCAGGCCATCAAAGCCCAAGGAGGGACACGTGATTTCCACTGTCCAGGGATCTGCCATCATCACCACTCAAGGTCACATATAAATATGTAACCATAGCACGTGGGCCATTAGGAAAAATCAGAGCTCATTTTGGGGCCTTTTAGCCCAGAAGGAAAATAGCCCTCCACCAATCAAAGGAGGGCCAACGTAACCTTGAAAAAATCAGAAAAAGGGGAAAAAAATAAATACCGTCGAGTTTGCATTCAATGAGGATACTTGAGATACTTTATTATATCATACATATGGTGCAGAATTTGGTATTTCTAACATCATGATGCATCTACAGAAGCCAAAACCCTCGAAAGGACTTTTGAAGCTCCAAAAATGGGCACTCAGAGGACTTGAAAAGGGAAAAAAGGCCTAGAAAACCACCCTGCCAACTTGTCAAATCGCATTCAATTGCACAAAAGGTTTTTCAGGCCTTTTCACCCTTTTCAGGGTGCCAACCTGTCCAATCGCATTCAATTGCACAAGTGGTTTTTCGGGCCTTTTTGCCCTTCTCCAAGCCTCTCGGTGCTTGTTTTCGGCATTTCAAAAGTCCTTTTGGGGGTTTTCACCCCCACTTCGGATGTGCCAGTGACATGAAAAATACCAAACTCTAAACCATATATTAGTGTAATTATGCCATATGTTATTGTTTTACAAGAAAGAAAAATGAAGAAATCGTGAATTTCTCTCAGGGCCCCAAAATGAGCTCTCTTTTTTCCTAATGTCAATAGAAGGATTTCTTTTAATGCCCTTTTTACACATTTTTCACATATATAAGGGTATCATATAAAAGGGGTATACATAGATTGGATGTAATAAGGGTTTGCTTTATTCATGAGAAATTTACATATAAGGGGTTTTACAAATAGCCCTTGAACGCACATGATAAATAGGGTTTATACATAGTGACCCCCCCCCCCCTCCCCTCCCCCCCCGAGCTTGACCACCACCTTACTCTCTCTATTTGCTGGTCTGATCCATCTATTTAATTGTAGGAATCATTCGAACGATACCCAACAATCCTCTATACATTTACTCAAACCTGCCATGCCCAATGCAATTAGAATCGTTGAAGTTGTTTTGTCACTTATAGCTTCTTGGATGCGAACACTTGCACCGTAGACATCTCCAAACTTTTATGCCTAGATGACGAGCGGCCAAATGATTTGCATTTGAATCCTGAATTTTTTCTAGTCCAATGGACGATTGCACAGGTAACAAGCCTTCAAAAATTTCATCCTTTGCGAGAACCTGGTTGTCTCAATTAGAGAAGATGTCACCAAAAACAAGAAATGATGCCTATTTGCAAGGTTTCCTTTTCCTTCTTCTTTGTCGATATGACTCTTGTGCTTCTCCTTGTACATGAAACTAGGCATCATCGGATTGTTGTCCTAGATTGGAACATATAAGCATGTTCTAATTTCCAAATGATTTACTTGCTCTAGGGAAGAGGAAAATACTTTGAAACCTTCTTCTCCTTATTGACCCTGAAAACATGCTTCTAGCAAAGAGAAATTGTAGAATTAATCTCATTGCTATCGACGACAGTTGCAACCTACCTAGTAGTGCTACAAGGATCATTTGTAGAGCACATCTAGGAGAGATGGGCATCGAGGGAGATGGCAAGAGTATCTGAATGGACTCGTTGCAATTGAATGGGTGTCACATGTCATATTCCACCCAGTCCATAAGCTTCCAGAGTACTCAAGTGCTAACTAATTCCATGGCTGCAAAGTGTCCACCATCAGCTTGAATTCTAAGGAAAACTAAACGGTTGCTATAGACCGCCCCTTTAGGGGGAGTTCTAAAATTATATGAGCACAATGAGCCTAGTATACTTGTTGCAAAAACATAACTTAGCATGTTTGTAGGATTGGGACCAAGTGGTGGGAGCAACGAATCAAAGATTTGGGGCAGTGGAGTCCCCAAATGCTTTCAATTGGATTGGTTCTACAAGGAGAGGGTGAGATGGTCTCTGCATTGGCAATTCGATATGAAACTTTATGGACAAAGTATGAGAGGGCAACTTTGCGAGCTATGGCATCTGCATCATCGGCCCCTCAAAGTCTCTTAGGGATGGAGCACTTAAAGATGAGCAAATTTGTTATGGCTTTGGAGCCTCGTCTTCACTCAAAAGTAATGAGTAAAGATCCAACAACACAGATGGAGGCACTTTGCATTGCGACCAAGAAAGAAGCTTCTCTAAAGATTGAATCCTCTTTTGTGTCTTCAACAACTTCAACTTCTAAGGTGGAGGTAATGGACACTCCTCAAGTACCAAAGTCCTCTGAGTTAGATCATAATATCTCCCAATTGATGGCAGAGTTTGCTGATTTCAAATTGCATTTGGTTAATGCATGACAACCTAGAGTGCTAAAGAGTGAGGATAGGCCTCGAGATAAGAGTGGGGTCACTTGCTATGAATGTAATGAAAAAGGTCACTCTTGCCCCGAGTGTCCTAGGTTGAGAAAGAAAGAAGAAAAACAAGTATCCTTGTTAGAAGCTTCTTCAGGGGATGAGGAAATAGAGGTAATGATGGCTAAATGGGGGCATGGTAAAGCAAAAGAAGAAGAAGAAAGCAAGGAAGAAGTAGATAAAGAACATCGGGAAGAGAAACACCGTATTAAGAAAAGAGGGCATCTAGAAGGAGAATTAGCCAGTCAAACTTTCCTTTAGGACAAGGCATTGGAAGCTATGACTTGTTGTCCGACCTTAAAGAAAAGGAAGCTCATATCACCTTTGGTCAATTACTTGGTTTGTCTCCAAAACTACGGAAGGAATGGGGAAAGCTAGCAAGCACAAGAGTGTTAAAGAAGAAAAATAAGAAAAGTGCCATTCTTGTTGTTAGAAAGGTAGATATAGATGTTGATGATAATGTACCTATGGTTGATGTGATCATTGATGGTCAAGTGATTTCTCATGTTTACATTGATGGAGGTGCATCGATTAATGTCATGAGTGAGAAGACCATGATAAATGCTGATTTGAAATACTCTAGTACTACCTCTCCTTATTGCATCAAATTGGCTGACAACACTAGGATAAAGACCTTGGGAGTTGTGAAGAATCTAGAAGTGGATGTATGTGGAATTTCTATGCCAACTACTTTTCACGTGATCCCTACCAAGTTAGATGCACGTGCCTATCCATTGATTTTGGGAAGGCCTTGGCTACACAAGGTGAAGGCTGTTCAAAAGTGGGATGCTGGAGAATTGATTTTGCACGGAAATGATAAGAAGGTGCACTACAACATCAGAAGCTACAAAAAGGAAGTTGTCAAGGAGGAGTCTTCAACATCAGAGAGTTCAAGCTCTGACTTAACCGATGAAGAAGAAGAGACAAGGTGTAGCTCCGAGGGGTCCAGCTCAGAGGGTGAGGTGGAAGGAGTGGTCTTTGGTCTTTGTCTTTGTGCTGATCGGGATGAGTTAGGAGGGAAGAAGGTGGTGGTACAAGAAGATCCTCTAGAGACCTTCGTGTGGATGATTTTTGCATTTATTCTCGGTGCATAGATCACATGGAGAAGTTAAAGATGGCCTTAGCTAGGATTGATGAAGCAAAAGGGTCTCTAAATCCTAGCAACTATCATTTGGTTCAAACAAAAGTAGTCTTGTTGGGGCATATTGTGTCTGAAGAAGGTTTGCAAATAGATCCTTACAAGGTTTCAACAAGGAATCATGACAAGGCCAAGTCCTAAGAGTGTTACTAGTGTTCACAAAATTCTAGGAAAAAGGCAAGTATTATCAACGCTTCTGTGATGATTTCAAAGAGATAGTGCATCCCATGAACTTGTTGATAAGAAAAGGAGTTTCTTTCCAATGGGGTGTGAAGCAATAGGAGTCTTTTTAGCAACTTAAGGAGGCCATGAGTAAGGGCCCAATATTGAAGCCCCTTGATTGTGGTCTCAAGACTTTTATGTAAATCCAAGTGTATCTTTGCATTCAGTTGGTGCTGTATTGCTACAAAAAGGAGAGGCAGGTAGAATGCAACCCATCTATTATGCCAGCTGACAACTTACAGAGGTGGAAACAAGGTATGAAGAAATGGAGCAGCAAGCCCTCTCTTTGGTGTTTTTAGTTAGAAAGTTTCGCTCTTATTTATTACCTCAACCATTTTTATTCCTTACCTCTCAGACTGTATTAGCATTTCTAGTTCACAAGATTAATCCTGGGGGGAGATTTGCAAAATGGTTGTCAGAGCTTCAAGAGTTCTCTTTCTCTTTTGTCACTGAAACAGGTATCACAACTAACAATGCAGCTGAGTATAATGCTTTGATTCTTGTTTTGGAGGGTTGTCTTCAAAGTCAAGTTAAAGAATTGGAAGTAAGAGCAGATTCTTAGATTATTATAAAGAAAATGCATTACAAGACAAGAAGTCCTCATTTGAAGGAGCTTAATCAAAAGGCTATGGTAGTATGTATTCAATTTGATTTTTGCAAGTTTGTTCATATAAATAGAAAAGAAAATCAAAGGTCAGATGAATTAGCTACTCAAGCCATTATAGTATTTAGACCGGGGGGTGGTTTCTTTCGTAGACACTGGATGGCCAGAACTACAAGATGTTCAGTAATATGTGGAAGAAGGCATGTTTCCTCAAGGGTTAACTCCACAACAGAAGCATAGATTGGTTACTTTTGGCCATGCCTCCATAAGGATGTATATGAATATCACCAATGGAACCTAGTAGCTTGAGGATGTTGACAGCATGGTCATACCCAGAAGCACCAATGAGTATCATCTTAAATTCTTCCATGATCGACCACCTTGAGGGCTAGGAGACCCTCTCTGTCACTGGAGAGGATCGCTCGGGGGGGGGGAAGATGTGATGCCAAAAATTAATATTTCTTATTTGGCATTGGTATTGTTTTCTTCTATGTTTGATAAGAGTTTAACTATCAAGTGATAGCCTACGGGCTCTCACTTATTTATATTTTCTAAAATATTGTATGGGATTGAGAGGATGAGTGGAATGGATCATTGTAAATACCATAGGTATGAATTATAAATACCTTGGTATGGGTGAGAATTATTTGTGTATGGGATATTATGGAATTTTTAGAAAATAGGAAGAGTGAGTCATATAAAGAGGTGGGCTCATGTCCATGTGTTCCAATAATATAAGAGAGGCCACATGCCAAGCATGTGGAAGGCATGTGGACGAGTGTGGAGTCAAGAGGAATCCTTCTAGAATTCCCATGTGGAAAAAGGAGGATGTGGACATTGTTAGATATCAATGCTCCACTCTCGTGTAACTATGCGGGAACCAGCTAACTCTACTTGTAAGTCCCCCATATGAGGATATTCTCCATACTATCTTATTTTCTCTCTTGTGTACAAGATCCTGTTATCTATTGAGCACAGACGTATTATTATTTTCTTACATGGTATCAGAGCCTGGACTCTAGCAAGAAGATTTGGTAGTGTGTTTTTGTTTGTGAGCAGATTGTGAGAGATGGCCCAGCCCGCAAGACTGCGAATCCCACCATTTGGTGAAAGCGGAAAGTTGGATGGCTCTAACTATCCACTCTGGAAGTTCAAGATGAAGACCATCCTAAGCACATACGAGCTTTGGGACACTACTACTGGGGTGGACGTGAGGCTGATTGCAAGACCAGATCCAGCCAATGTAGGACAGTACCAACTGCGAATGAGATTCTCACATGGACAAGAAGAAATGCAGATGCGATGTGTTCTATTGTCTGCAGTGTTAGTGATTCTGTCATGGCGTTAATTCAACATGTCACCATAGCGGAGGAGGTATGGACGGTCTTGAAAAATCAGTACGAGACCACGAATCAGATGCGGATTCAGAATCTGGAGACTCAACTTGCGAACGAGTTGTTTGAGTCTGAAGTGGCAAAGAACTTCATCACCAGGGTGAAGAATCTGCATGATCAGATTACTGCGATTGGCATCACCATCATCAGTGAGAATCTAGCACGAAGGTGCATATGGATTCTCCCACCAAAGTACGATGGTCTTGCTATGGCACTGAATACATAGAATAGAAATCTACCCCTCAACTTTGAGGACTTTAGCGCGATGCTTCTGGAGGAGGAGATGCATCAAAAGACGAGGACTGGAGAAGATTCGGCTTTTCGGATTGGATCAAAGAAAGGTAAGGATAAGGACTCTGGTAACCCATCTTCTTCTGATGATAAAAAGAGAAAGAAGAAGATCAAGTGCTTCTATTGCAATAAGGTAGGGCATAAGCAGAATGAGTGCCGAAAGAAGATTGCAGATGAGAAGAATGGAGTAAAGAAAGAGTCTAGCGACAGTGCGCACAGGTAGCACCAATAGAGCTGTCCGTAGTAATTGAGGAGATTTGCACAGAGGCAATTCATGTAACTGTGGATGAACCTTGGATCATTGACAGTGGTTCATCACGCCACATGACCAGTCAGAAGGATTGGTATACCTCTCTATAGCTGGTAGGGAATGACATCCTGGTAGCAGTTGGCAATGATGCATAATGTCTAGCAAAAGGAAAAGGTACAATTGCTCTCAAGTTAGATGGAGTTGTAAAACAGTTGTCCAATGTTCTTTATGTGCCAGATATCAAGAGGAACTTATTGTCCATTTCTGCGATCACAGATCAGGACCTCAAAGTTCAATTCGATAAGAATGGTGCACAGATTCTGGATCTTCAAGGGAAGGTCATTGGTAAAGGTACATGGTGCAACAACATTTATGAACTCTCAGCTTTCAGTGCTCGATCGGATGTGAAGAACACTAAGCTATGGCATGAGAGGTTTGGTCATCTAAACCTTAGTTCTTTGAAGGAGATGCATAAAAGTGGAATGATTGTAGACCGACCAAAAATTTTAGATCTGCCCGATGTATGTGAAGGTTGCATGATGGGCAAGCAGCATTGGCATCCCTTTCCTAAAGAGGCCAGCAGGGCAAAGGCTCCTCTAGAGCTCGTTCACATGGACCTCTATGGAAAGATGGAGACAGAAGCTTTGGGTGGTTCCTACTACTTCATGACGCTAATCGATGACTACAGTAGAAGGATATGGATATACTTCCTGAAGACCAAAGATGAGGCTTTCAGTAGGTTCAAGGAGTGGCATGTAATGGTCGAGAAAGAATCGGGGAGGAAGGTGAAGAAGCTGAGATCGGACAGAGGTGGAGAGTTCACATCAACTGAATACGAAAGTTACTACAAAAGTCACAGAATCAAGAGGCAAAAACCCCCGCCACATACATCACAGCAAAATGGAGTAGCAGAACACAAGATGTGCATCATCTGTGAAATGGGCCGGAGTATGATGAAAGGGAAAGATTTGCCAAAGACTTTCTAGGCTGAAGCATGTAACACTACAGTTTACATCCTCAATTGTAGCGAGATCGTAGCTACACGAAGGCTATGAATGGGATGACTCCACTGCAAGCCTTTTCTGGTAAGAAACCTTCAGCTGCACATTTCACAGTTTTTGGATGTGACTATTTTGTGCATGTCCCTGATGCTACCAGGACCAAATGGGAACCAAATTGCCGAAAGTGTATTTTCTTGGGCTACAGTGAAGAGGCGAAGGGTTACCGTCTCTATAACCCTGTTACCAAGAAGGTAATTGTAAGTCGTGATGTGGTCTTCTCAGAACAGCCACATCAATTAGAGGAGGATGCTTCCTTCCCAGACAACTAGGACCAGGATATCCATCCAGTACCACCACCAATAGCAGACCAAACTCCCCCAACAATGCTTGGGAGGATTCAAGACAAAGAAGATGAAGAAGAGCCTATAGAACCACAATGGCAAAGGCCATTCCGAAAGGGGTAAAGCAGCTTTTGGATGGCAGAGAACCTCTAGCCATTGAGGAGGAACCATTCGAACACCACCGGTCCAAGAGATAAGAGGAGCAAAGAAGGGCACAGGAACACTTGGTTAACTATGCTTTGATGACAGAAGTAATTCGTGCTAATGAACCAAGTGTCTTGAAGAGGCACAAGGCAATGATAGGTGGATGGAGGCTACGCAGTCGGAGTATGGCTCCATAATGAAGAACAACACTTGGGACCTTGTGGATCGACCACCAAAATGCAAGGTAATCGGAACCAAGTGGGTGTATAAGACCAAGTACAAGTTCGACAGCATGTTTGATAAGTACAAGGCTCGGCTCATGGCAAAAGGATTTGCATAGGTACATGGTTTTTATTATCAAGATACTTTTGCTCCCACAGCTCGACTAACCACAATTTGTAGTGTTTTGGCTTTAGCTTCCTAGGGAAGTTGGCCCCTGTTTCAAATGGATGTGAAATCTACTTTTCTAAATGGAGATCTCGAGGAGGAGGTATACGTGGAACAACCACCAGGTTTTGAGATCCCCGGTTCATAAGGTAAAGTCTGCAAACTCAAGAAAACACTTTACGGGCTGAAATAGGCCCCACAAGCATGGTACCAGTGAGTTGATGCCTATTTTCTACAAAACAGGTTCAGGAGGACTCCATCTAATGCAAATTTGTATATCTTCAAAGAAGGAGGTAGGTGTATGATCGTGGTCCTTTATGTGGATGACCTTGTCATAACAGGGAACCATGAAGAAAAGATCTCGCAGATGAAGCATTTGTTAGGAAGAGAGTTTGAAATGACAGACCTCAGACTGATGCATTTCTGTCTGGGGATTGACGTTTGGCAGGATCCAGAACAGATCTTCATTTCACAGTTAAAGTTCACAGTTAAAGTATGCAAGAGAGATATTGAAGGCATTTGGCATGGTTGAGTGTGAGACAATTGGTACCCCTATGGAGGTTGATGCGAAGCTCTCAAATGAGGATTCATCACCACTGGTGGACGAAGCAAAGTACAGAAGGCTTGTGGGCAGCTTGATTTACCTATGGAACACACAGTCGGACATCAGTTTTGCGACTGGTGTACTAAGCAGGTTTTCCAATAAGCCCCAGGAGAACCATTGGAGGGCAGGGATGTGGGTGCTGAAATACATCAAAGGCACACTTGATTATCGCATCACCTATATCAAGGGCAACATCTTGACCAGATTCTGTGACTCGGATTGGGTGGGAGACGTGGACAGTAGGAGATCAGTGATATGGTATTATTTCTCACTTGGATCTGGAGTTGTGTCATGGGTCAGTAAGAAGCAACCCATAGTTGCTCTTTCTTCTACCGAGGCCGAGTACAAATCTGCATGCTTTGCTTCTTGCAAGGCAATGTGGTTGAGGAGGATTTTGGGTGACATGGGTGCAGTGCAGAACAAACCCTCACAGTTATCATGTGACAATCAGAGTTGCATGGCGATTGCAAAGAACCCGGTGTTCCATGCTCACACAAAACACATTGAGATTCAATATCACTTTGTACGTGAGCTCATCATGGATGGAGAGGTCAATTGGTGTACTATCCGACTACAGAGAATGCTACAGACATCTTCACGAAGGCTCTTGGAAGAGACTTGTTGGAGAGGCATCTTCATCGACTTGGCATTGGGCCGAAAAAGTAAGTTTACTTGTGGGTGGACATTGAGGGAGGGTGTTAGATATCAATGCTCCACTCTCGTGTAACTATGCGGGAACCAGCTAACTCTACTTATAAGCCCCCCATATGAGGAGAAGGCATTTGAGTAGCTCGGTTATCCGGTAGGTCCTGGTTTGGACACCAGATGGGGGCCATGTGTGACCTAATGGCTGGACAGCTTTAGATAGAGTTGGCACACTGCCAACTAGGCTACATGCAAGTGCGAGAAGGCATCCCTTGACTGACCGCATTGAGGGTAGATGAAGCATTTCCTAGGACAGCCCACTCTCGAGTTGCAGGGCCTGTTTGGAGCCTCAGATGATCTCAAATGGCTCTGGCCCGTGGCTCTGGGCCGAACGGAGACCATAGGTTAGTTGCTCTGTTTTGTGCACCGGTTCTATCATATGGTCAGTGGCCTATTTCGGGACTGACCCCCAGTCGACCGTTTTGGGTAGACTGGGTCGGTCACTCGATTGAGCCTAACTGACTATGATTGGTGGCTATATAAGAGCAAGCCCATGAAGCCCATTTCATCACTGGCTATAGCAACCCTGATTCCTTAGCATCTAGCCTCCGTCTTCTACTGTTTCCAGCATGCCATCAAAGCTTCTTTCATAGGAGCGCACGGTTGGGAGGCAGCGCCATCTATTGTATCAGTTCTACAGTAATCAAATTTTTGATTATCCATACTATCTTGTTTTCTCTCTTGCGTACGAGATCCTATTATCTATTGATCATAGACGTTGTGTTATGTTTTTACTCTTTATGTGCTAGATATCAAGAGGAAATTGTTGTCCATTTCCGCGATCACAGATCGGGACCTCAAAGTTCAATTCGATAAGAATGGTGCACAGATCCTGGATCTTCAAGGAAAGGTCATTGGTAAAGGTACATGGCGCAACAACATTTATGAACTCTCAGCTTTCAGTGCTCGAGTAGATGTGAAGAACACTAAGCTATGGCATGAGAGGTTTGGTCATCTAAACCTTAGTTCTTTGAAGGAGATGCATAAAAGTGGAATGATTGCAGACCTACCAGAAATTTCAGATCTGCACAATGTATGTGAAGCTTGCATGATGGGCAAGCAACATCGGTAGCCCTTTCCTGAAGAGGCCAGCATGGTAAAGGCTTCTCTAGAGCTCATTCACATGGACCTCTGCAGAAAGATGGACACGGAAGCTTTGGGTGGTTCCTACTACTTCATGATGCTGATCGAGGATATGGATATACTTCCTTAAGACTAAAGATGAGGCTTTAGTAGGTTCAAGGAATGGCATGCAATGGTCGAGAAAGAAACGGGGAGGAAGGTGAAGAAGTTGAGATCAGACAGATGTGGAGAGTTCACATCAACTAAATTCGAAAGTTACTGCAAAAGTCATGGAATCAAGAGGCAGAAACCCCCGCCACATACATCACAACAAAATGGAGTAGCAGAATGCAAGATGCACATCATCTAAGAAATGGGCTAGAGTATGATGAAAGGGAAAGATTTGCCAAACACTTTCTAGGCTGAAGCATGTAACACTATAGTTTACATCCTCAATCATAGCTACACGAAGGTTGTGAATGGGATGACTCCACTGCAAGCCTTTTCTGGTAAGAAACCTTTAGCTGCACATTTCAGAGTTTTTGGATCTGACTGTTTTGTGCATGTCCCTGATGCTACTAGGACCAAATGGAAACCGAAGAGCCGGAAGTGTATTTTCTTGGGCTACAATGAAGTGCGAAGGGTTACCATCTCTGTAACCCTTTTACCAAGAAGGTAATTGTAACTTGCGATGTGGTCTTCTTAGAACAGCCGCATTAATTTTAGGAGGATACTTCCTTCCCAGACAACCAGGACCAGGATATCCATCTAGTACCACCACCAACAGCAGAGCAAACTCCCCCAATGGTGCTTGGGAGGATTCAAGACAAAGAAGATGAAGAAGAGCCTACAGAACCACAATGGCAATGGCCATTCCAAAGTGGGTAAGTCAGCTTTTGGATTGCAGAGAAGCTCTAGCCATTGAGGGGAAACCATCTGAACACCGCCGGTCCAAGAGATTAGAGGAGAAAAGAAGAGTGCAGGAACACTTGGTCAACTATGCTTTGATGACAAAAGTGATCCATGCTGATGAACCCAAGTGTCTTGAAGAGGCACAGGGCGATGACAGCTGGATGGAGGCTATGTAGTCGGAGTATGGATCCATAATGAAGAACAACACTTGGGACCTTGTGGATCGACCATCAAAATGCAAGGTAATCGGGACCAAGTGAGTGTACAAGTCCAACGGCACGTTGGATAAGTACAAGGCTCAACTCATGGCAAAAGGATTTGCACAAGTACATGGTTTTGATTATCAAGATACTTTTGCTCCCACAACTCGACTAACCACAATTCACAATGTTTTGGCATTAGCTACCTAGGGAAGTGTGCTCGTGTTTCAGATGGATGTGAAATCCGCCTTTCTGAATGGAGATCTCAAGGAGGAGGTATACGTGGAACAACCACTAGGTTTTGGGATCCCCGATTCAGAAGGTAAAGTCTGCACACTGAATTTGGCACTTTACGGACTGAAACAGGCCCCATGAGCATGGTACCAACGAAATGATGCCTACTTTCTGCAAAACGGGTTCAAGAGGAGCCCATCTGATGCAAATTTGTATACCTTCAGAGAAGGAGTCAGGTGTATGATCGTGGTCCTCTATGTGGACGACCTTGTCATAACAGGAAACCATGAAGAGAAGATCTGGTAGACAAGCGTTTGCTAGGAAGAGAGTTTGAAATGGCAGACCTCGGACCGATGCATTTCTGTTTGGGGATTGAAGTTTGGCACGAGCTGAAATAGATCTTCATTGCATAGCTAAAGTATGCTGGAGAGATATTGAAGGCATTTGGCATGGCTGAGTGCAAGACAGTTGGTACTCATATGGAGGTTGACGCAAAGCTCTCAAATGAGGATTCATCACCACTGGTGCATGAAGCAAAGTACAGAAGGCTTGTGGGTAGCTTGATTTACTTATGCAACACACGGCCGGACATCAGTTTTGCGACTGGTGTACTAAGCAGGTTTTCCAATAAGCCCTGGGAGAATCATTGGAGGGCAGGCATGCAGGTGCTGAAATACATCAAATGCACAATTGATTATGGCATCACCTATACCAAGGGCAACATCTTGATCGGACTCTGTGACTCGGATTGGGCAAGAGACATGGACATCAGGAGATCAGTGGCAGGGTACTGTTTCTCACTTGGATCTGGAGTTATGTCATGGGTCAACAAGAAGCAACCCATAGTTGCTCTTTCTTCTACCGAGGCCGAGTACAAATCTGCATGCTTTGCTTCTTGCGAGGCAGTGTGGTTGAGGAGGATTTCGGGGGACATGGGTGTAGTGCAGAATAAGCCTATGCAATTATCATGTGACAATCAGAGTTGCATGGCGATTGCAAAGAACTCGGTGTTCCACGCTCGCATAAAACACATTGAGATTCAATATCACTTTGTATGCGAGCTCATCATGGATGGAGAGGTCAACTTGGTGTACTGCCTAACTATAGAGAATGCTGCAAACATCTTTATGAAAGCTCTTGGAAGAGACTTGCTGGAGAGGCATCTTCATTGACTTAGCGTTGGGTCGAAAAAGTAAGTTCACTTGCGGGTGGACATTGAGGGGGGGTGTTAGATATCAATGCTCCACTCTCGTGTAAGTATGTGGGAACCAACTAACTCTACTTGTAAGCCCCCCATATGAGGACAAGGCATTTGAGTAGCTCGGTTATCCAGTAGGTCCTGGTTTGGACACCAAATGGGGGCCATGTGTGGCCTGATGGCTGGATGGAGTTGGCACACGCCAACTAGGCTACATGCAAGTGCAGGAAGGCATCCCTTCACTAACCGCACTGAGGGTAGATGGAGCATTTCTTGAGGCAGGCCACTCTCGAGTTGCGAGGCCCGTTTGGAGCCTCAGATGATCCCAGATGGCTTTGGGCCTAACGATGACCGTAGGTGATCCCCGATGGCTGAGGACTGGACCGTTTTGGGTGGACTGGGTCGATCACCCAATTGAGCCTAACCAACTACGACTGGTGGCTATATAAGAGCAAGCCCGTGACACCCATTTCATCACTGGCTATAACAACCCTGATTCCTTAGCATCCAGCCTCCATCTTCTACTATTTCTAGCATGCCATCGAAGCTTCTTTCACAGGAGTGCACGGTTGGGAGGCAGCACCATCTATTGTTTTAGTTCTACAGTAATCAAATTTTTGATTCTCCATACTATCTTGTTTTCTCTCTTGCGTACGAGATCCCGTTATCTGTTGAGCATAGACGTTGTATTATTTTCTTATAGACATATGGAAAAAAGAGGGTCCCTATGGACTCCATGTGGGGAGACTCTTGACTTTCTTAATATTTTAAGAGTCTTGAGCATCTTTTGATGGGACACATGGCAAGAGCAGCCAAAAAGGACATGGATGGTGACATACGGGCTTATGTGATTGATGGGGAAAGGAATCTACAGGCAGCAATTGTAAATGGGTGAAGGAGGGTGACAAAATCTCTATAAAAGCTCGGGGGGGTCACTCATCATATGTAACCCTATCACGTGAGTTCAACAAAAGGATATTTTTTATTTCTAAAATTTACAGAAATAAATATACATAAGGGACTATTTAAAATAGTTTTGGAAAAAATTTACAGATTTGTATAGAAAAGGGGTACATTTTATTAATGAGAAATTTACACAGATAAGGGATTTTAGAAATATGCGTTGAACGCACGTGGTATAGAGGGTTTATACATAGTGACCCCCCCGAGTATAAAAGGAGCCCTCCTCTTTCTTGTTCATCATCTCTTCCACCATTAGGTATCAAGTTACTGTAGATCTAGTCCCCTCAAGCCTCTTCTATGAGCCTTTTCTCCCTCTTCTAGATATTCTCTTATGTAGACTCTTGAGTCTCTCTCTGTCTAGTTCATTCTCTCTCTATGAGTAGTCTTGGAGCTTCCGCTCCCTCTTGTATGTATGAAACCTCTTCTTCTCCCTTGTGTTTGTAGTATTCTGAGAGTATTTGAGTGGAGTCTTAATCACATGGCAATGAAATTCACTTCTTATCATTTTCCTTGAGTCTTCATTCCTCTGTTCTTTTCTCTCTCTATTCAAGTCTCTAAAGTAGTTCTTATTCGGCCGCTCACTATGCACACATGGTCCATCCATTTCCCGAGCCACCATGCAAGCTTTTTTCTCTCTTTCAGACAAATTCTAGTGGTATTGGATCGCTGATAATTGTGGAGCCTTGAGGGAGTAGTTTGCTTAGGCGAAATCTGTATGGGCAGATGGCAGTTAATATAGCAGTTAGACCCCCTGTCAGTATTTGGCCTATAACTTTCTCCTCGGTGGTTTGATTTCAATGAAATTATACCAGCCCGAAGCTCTCTTTAAGAGTATCCCTTCCATGTAATTGGTTTCTTGCATTGGGTCTAGCATAAGAAGTTATGAGTCTCTATGTATGACTGTTTATTTCTATGGCAATTTTTACCCCCTTTCAAAAAATTGTCCATATCTCTTCAACCGGTTATCTATTTTCAATGAAACTTATATCAGCATGAAGCTCTCTTTAAGTATATCTGTGCATGTAATTAGTTCTTGCATTGGGTCCAGGACATGAAGTTATGAGTCTCTGTGTATGACTATTTATTTCTATGGCAGTTTTTACCCCCTTTTAGTAAACTGTCCATATCTCTTCAATCGGTTATCTGTTTTCAAAGAAACTTATATCAGTATGAAGCTAACTTTAAAGACGTCCCTCTATGTACTTTAATTTTTTATATTAGTTTTTTGGTGGAAGCTATAGACCTCTATGTTTTCTAGCTGTTTGTAGAATGATTTTGAGCCATTTCTAGAGGCTTCTGTGAAGAAGGTGTCATGTTTCCCCGGAATTTACCCATCCAGCCAAATAAGCCCTTTCAAGCCCCTAGGTATAAATCAGTTCATGTCATATTGAGCCAAAAGATCTTCTTCCAACAACCCATCACTCTTCTCTTTGACACCAACCAGCTTGGTGAGATTATAATGGCCTCTGCAGATCCTTTTCTTCTCCCAATGCTGGACTACGTCACTTGGGATGTTACCATATTCATTCTCCTCCAAGGGAAGCAAGGAGGAAGATATGTTGTGGTTTTCTTTACATGAAAATATTTTCTTCATCTCTCTTTGCAAGTGATAAGGGTCTCTAGTATTAAATTTGGGAAGACCAGGAAGCTAAGAAGTGCGTGAAGTTTCATTACCCCTAACTTCATGTCACATCTTTTTGATGGAGATGCCGGGTATGTTTGGCATTGGATTCATCCCACCTTACTAAATGGTCTAGGGTATACTTGATTGCATGTTATGCCTAGTATAGGCATGTGTTTTTTGATGTGATAAAGAAGATGCCTGGAAGAACTCCATTAGAAGAGATTGCAGCCCATTTAAGAGAACTTGAAGATTGTGAAGGTGATGCTCAAGCTATTTGCATGGTCATTATGGTCATATCTTTTATGTTTGCACTCTTCAATATGTTAGTGAATCAACAATGTTGTCTATAGGCACAATGATAGATTGGGGATTGTTTCATGCACTAGCAGCTTGGTGTGAAGAAGAGTTGAGTCTTTGGGTAGTTTTTGACTATAACAGTGGAGTGGTGATTCTCAATGCTTTCAACTTCTTTTGTTGTGCAAATGATGAAGAGTACAATATCTTGAAGCTATTATGTGCACTTCCAATTGTGAGAAGGGTGATTCTTGAATGTATGTATACACAATGTTTTCATGGTGCAGATTGGTCACTTGTTTTTGAAGATTTAGTTGAGGATCACATTGTGAAGGGTTTTCAACAAGTGGTTATGCATAATAAGTTGGCCTTGGTATACTAAGTCTCTGTGGGATCTTGTTTGAGAAATTAGTTGGATCTTGGTGTTTCCTTTTTGTGTTTCATCATGGTGAAGATTCCAGTGTTTTGAGGGACCCAAGGGGAAGACCCGAACTCTTATCTTTGGGATTTTGTTCAAGGATGCCAGCTTTCTGGATGGTCCATGAAGGATCGGGCAAAGATTTTTCCTGCTTTTCTTGAAGGTGTAGCCTTAAGTTGGCATGAGGCCTTGCCAGACTCTACCAAGTGGTGGCAGCAATGAAGCAAAGATTTGGGACAGTGGAGTCCCCAAAAGCTTCGATGTTGTAGTTGGACCGATTCTATCAAGAAGGGGGCTAGATGGCATTGGCAATTCGATGTGAAACTTTATGGACAAAGTATGAGAGGGCAGCTTTGCGAGCTGTGGCATAATTAGCCCCTCAAAGTCTCTCAAGGATGGAGCACTTAAAGATGAGCAAATTTGTTATGGCTTTGGAGCCTCGTCTTCGCTCAAAAGTAACGAGTAAAGATTCAACAACATACATGGAGGCACTTCGCAGTACGACGAAGAAAGAAGCTTCTCTAAAGATTGAATACTCTTTCGTGTCTTCAACAACTTCAACTTCTAAGGTGGAGGTAATGGGCAGTCCTCAGGTACCAAAGTCATCCGAGTTAGATCATAATATCTCCCAATTGATGGCAAAGTTTGCCAATTTGAAATTGCATTTGGTTAATGCATGATAGCCTAGAGCGCCAAAGAGTGAGGATAGGCCTCGTCGTAAGAGTGGGTCACTTGCTATGAATGTAATGAAAAAGGTCACTATCGCCCTGAGTGTCCTAGGTTGAGAAAGAAAGAAGAAAAACAAGTATCCTTGTTAGAAGCTTCTTCAACGGATGAGGAAATAGAGGTAATGATGGCTAAACGGGGGCATGGTAAAGCAAAAGAAGAATAAGAAAGCAAGGAAGAAGCAGATGAGGAACATTAGGAAGAGGAACGCCGTATTAAGAGAAAGAGGAAATCTAGAAGGAGAATTAGCCAGTCAGGCTTTCCTTTAGGACAAAGCATTGCAAGCTATGACTTGTTGTCCGACCTTAAAGAAAAGGAAGCTCATATCACCTTTGGTCAATTACTTGCTTTGTCTCCAAAACTACAGAGGGAATGGGGAAAGCTAGCAACCAAAAGAGTGTCAAAGAAGAAAAAGAAGAAAAGTGCTATTCCTATTGTTAAAAAGGTAGATATAGATGTTGGTGATGATGTACTTGTGGTTGATGTGATCATTGATGGTCAAGTGATTTCTAATGTTTACAATGATGGAGGTGCATCGATTAATGTCATAAGTGAGAAGACCATGATAGATGCTGATTTAAAATACTCTAGTACTACCTCTCCTTATCGCATCAAATTGGCTGACAACACTAGGGTAAAGACCTTGGGAGTTGTGAAGAATCTAGAAGTGGATGTATGTGGAATTTCTGTGCCGAATACTTTTCAAGAATTCTTTTTGATGGAGATGCCAGGTACATTTGGCATTGGATTCATCCCACCTTACTAAATGGTCTGGGGTATACTTGATTGCATGTTATGCCTAGTATAGGCATGTGTTTTTCGATGTGATAAAGAAGATGCCTGGAAGAACTCCATTAGAAGAGATTGCAGCCCATTTAAGAGAACTTGAAGATTGTGAAGGTGATGCTCAAGCTATTCGCATGGTCATTATGGTCATATCTTTTATGTTTGCACTCTTCAATATGTTAGTGAATCAACAACGCTGTCTGTAGGCACAATGATAGATTGGGGATTGTTTCATGCACTAGCAGCTTGGTGTGAATAAGAGTTGAGTCTTTGGGTAGTTTTTGACTATAACAGTGGAGTGGTGATTCTCAATGCTTTCAACTTCTTTTGCTGTGCAAATGATGAAGAGTACAATATCTTGAAGCTATTATGTGCACTTCCAATTGTGAGAAGGGTGATTCTTGAATGTATGTATACACAATGCTTTCATGGTGCTGGTTGGTCACTTTTTTTTGAAGATTTAGTTGAGGATCACATTGTGAAGGAGGCATGAATTAAGTACAATAACAATTTAGGCATGAATGAACTTGAAAGGTGCGAGAAGACTTACCATAGCAATGCATTATGAATGGGGACCATTACTAAATGAGACCCTTGTCGATGGTATAAAAAGAAGGAATATCTTATAATAATGCCAACTAAGTCTCTGTGGGATCTTGTTTGAGAAATTAGTTGGATCTTGGTGTTTCCTTTTTGTGTTTCATCATGGTGAAGATTCCAGTGTTTTGAGGGACCCAAGGGGAAGACCCGAACTCTTATCTTTGGGATTTTGTTCAAGGATGCCAGCTTTCTGGATGGTCCATGAAGGATCGGGCAAAGATTTTGCCTGATTTTCTTGAAGGTGTAGCCTTAAGTTGGCATGAGGCCTTGCCAGACTCTACCAAGTGGTGGCAGCAATGAAGCAGAGATATGGGGCAGTGGAGTCCCCAAAAGCTTTGATGTTGTAGTTGGACCGATTCTATCAAGAACGGGGTGAGATGGTCTCTGCATTGGCAATTCGATGTGAAACTTTATGGACAAAGTATGAGAGGGCATCTTTGCGAGCTGTGGCATCATTAGCCCCTCAAAATCTCTCAGGGATGGAGCAGTTAAAGATGAGCAAATTTGTTATGGCTTTGGAGCCTCGTCTTTGCTCAGAAGTAATGAGTAAAGATTCAACAACATACATGGAGGCACTTCGCAGTACGACGAAGAAAGAAGCTTCTCTAAAGATTGAATACTCTTTCATGTCTTCAACAACTTTAACTTCTGAGGTGAAGGTAATGGGCAATCCTTAGGTACCAAAGTCATCCGAGTTAGATCATAATATCTCCCAATTGATGGCAAAGTTTGCCAATTTGAAATTGCATTTGGTTAATGCATGACAGCCTAGAGCACCAAAGAGTGAGGATAGGCCTCATCGTAAGAGTGGGTCACTTGCTATGAATGTAATGAAAAAGGTCACTATCGCCCCGAGTGTCCTAGGTTGAGAAAGAAAGAAGAAAAACAAGTATCCTTGTTAGAAGCTTCTTCAACGGGATGAGGAAATAGAGGTAATGATGGCTAAACGGGGGCATGGTAAAGCAAAAGAAGAATAAGAAAGAAAGAAAGAAGTAGATGAGGAACATTAGGAAGAGGAACGCCGTATTAAGAAAAAGAGGGAATCTAGAAGGAGAATTAGCCAGTCAGGCTTTCCTTTAGGACAAAGCATTGGAAGCTATGACTTGTTGTCCGACCTTAAAGAAAAGGAAGCTCATATCACCTTTGGTCAATTACTTGCTTTGTCTCCAAAACTACAGAAGGAATGGGGAAAGCTAGCAAGCAAAAGAGTGTCAAAGAAGAAAAAGAAGAAAAGTGCTATTCCTATTGTTAAAAAGGTAGATATAGATGTTGGTGATGATGTACTTGTGGTTGATGTGATCATTGATGGTCAAGTGATTTCTAATGTTTACAATGATGGAGGTGCATCGATTAATGTCATAAGTGAGAAGACCATGATAGATGCTAATTTAAAATACTCTAGTACTACCTCTCCTTATCGCATCAAATTGGCTGACAACACTAAGGTAAAGACCTTGGGAGTTGTGAAGAATCTAGAAGTGGATGTATGTGGAATTTCTGTGCCGACTACTTTTCAAGTGATCCCTACCAAGCTAGATGCACATGCCTATCAATTGATTTTGGGAAGTATGTGATGGGTATTCTAGATGGGTACTTTGAAATTCGTATTCAGGAGGAAGATCAAAAGAAAACATCATTTGTCACACCTTGGGGAGTTTTTGCTTATAGAGTGATGCATTTTGGGTGGGCCAATGCACCAGCTACATTTCAAAGGTTCATGAGTCAAATGCTTGAGCCTTACTTGTGAAAGTTCATAAGGGTATTTTTGGATGATTTTCGCATTTATTCTTGGCACATAGATTACATGGAGAAGTTAAAGATGGCCTTAGCTAGGATTGATGAAGCAAAAGGGTGTCTAAATCCTAGCAACTATCATTTGGTTCAAACAAAAGTAGCCTTGTTGGGGCATATTGTGTCTGAAGAAGGTTTCCAAATGGATCCTGACAAGGTTCAAGGAATCATGGCATTGCCAAGTCCTGAGAGTGTCACTGATGTTTGCAAAATTCTAGGAAAAAGCAAGTATTATCAATGCTTTTGTGATGATTTCACAGAGATAGTGCATCCCATGAACTTGTTGATAACAAAAGGAGTTTGTTTCCAATGGGCTTTGAAGCAACAAGAGTCTTTTCAGCAACTTAAGGAGGCCATGAATAAGGGCCCAATATTGAAGCCCCTTGATTGGTCTCAAGACTTTTATGTAAATCCAAGTGTATCTTTGCATTTAGTTGGTGATGTATTGCTACAAAAAGGAGAGGTAGGTGGAATGCAACCCATCTATTTTGCCAGTCGACAGCTTACATAGGTGGAAACAAGGTATGAAGAAATGGAGCAGTAAGCCCTCTCTTTGGTGTTTTTAGTCAGAAAATTTCGCTCCTATTTATTACCTCAACCATTTTTCTTCCTTACCTTGCAAGCCTAATCCTAGGGGGAGATTTGCAAAATGGTTGTAAGAGCTTCAAGAGTTCTCTTTCTTTTTTGTCACTGAAAATACCACTAGGACCATTATGGGAGGTTTGCTTATAGGATGGCAGGATCTAAGACAAGAAAAGAAATATAAGCAAGACATTAATGATGAAAGGGAGACACCACCAACAGCTTTTGTCTTGTATTTTGATGGGGCTTTTAGTCCACAACAACAAGGAACTGGGGGGATAGTCTTGATGGATTCTGAAGGTCAAGAGGTGTAGGCAAGAGGACAAGAGCTTCCAGGTATCACAACTAACAAGGCAACTGAGTATAATGCTTTGATTCTTGTTTTGGAGGGTTGTCTTCAAAGTCAAGTTAAAGAATTGGAAGTAAGAGGAGATGCTCAGCTTATTATAAAGCAAATGAATTACAAGACAAGAAGTCCTCATTTGAAGGAGCTTAATCAAAAGGCTATGGCACTATGTAGTCAATTTGATTTTTGCAAGTTTGTTCATATAAATAGAAAAGAAAATCAAAGGGTAGATGAGCTAACTACTCAAGCCATTGTAGTGCCACACCGGGGGGTGGTTTCTTTGGTAAATGCTAGATGGCCAAAACTACAAGATGTTCAGTAATATGTGAAAGAAGGCATGTTTCCTCGAGGGTTAACTCCACAATAGAAGTAGAGATTGGTTACTTTTGGCCACGCCTCCATAAGGATTTATACGAACATCACCAATGGAACCTATCAGTGGAGCAAATGAGGAGGGGAGCAGATGAGTGATGAGAGTTGGAGGAGGGACCGTGGAGCAAAGTAGAGCAGGGGGAGAGAGAGCTTTCCTCTCTTTCCTTCTCTCTTTTTCTCTCTTTTCTCCTCTCTTTTTCTCCCTTTTCTCCTCTCTTCTCTCTTTCCCTCTCTTTTCATCTCTCTTTCCTTCTCTCTTGTCCTTCTTTCCTTCTCTCTTTTCTCTCTCTTCCATTATCTCTTTCATTCTCTCTTTTCCTCTCTTCTCCTCTCTTTTCCCAGGCTCTCTTTCCTTCTCTCTTTTCCTTCTTTCCTTCTCTCTTTTCCTTCTCTCTTTCATTCTCTCTTTTTCTCTCTTTTCTCCTCTCTTTTCCTCTCTTTCCTTATCTCTTCTCCTCTCTTTCCTTTGCTCTTTTCCCCTCTCTTTTCCTTCTCTCCTTTCCTCTCTTTTCCTCTCTTTTCGTGTCTTTCCTTCTCTCTTTTTCTCTCTTTTCTCCTCTCTTTTCCTCTCTTTCCTTCTCTTCTCCTCTCTTTCTTTTGCTCTTTTCCCCTCTCTTTACTTTCTCTCTTTTCCTTTCTTTTCGTGTCTTTCCTTCTCTCTTTTCCTCTCTTTCCTTCTCTTTTCTTCTCTTTTCCTCTCCTCCTCTCTTTTCCTCTCTTTCCTTCTCTCTTTTCCTTCTCTCTTTCATTCTCTCTTTTTCTCTCTTTCCACCACTCTTTTCCCCTCTCTTTTCCTCTCTTTCTTCCTCTCTTTCCTTCTCTCTTTCCCCCTCTTTTCCTCCTCTCTTTCATTCTCTGTTTTCCTCTCTTTTCTCGTCTCTTCTTCTCTTATTTCCTTCTCTCTTTTTCTCTCTTTTCTCCTCTCCTTTCTTATCTCTTCTCCTCTCTTTCCTTTCGTTTTTCCCCTCGTTTCCTTCTCTCTTTTCCTCTCTTTCCTTCTCACTTTTTCTCTCTTTTCTCCTCTCTTTTCCTATCTTTCCTTCTCTTTTTTTCTCTTTTTTCTCCTCTCTTTTCCTATCTTCTCCTCTCTTTTCCTCTCTTTCCTTCTCTCTTTTCTCTCTTTTCCTTCTCTCTTTCATTCTCTCTTTTTCTTTCTTTCCTTCTCTCTTTTCCCTCTTTCCTTCTCTCTTTTTCTTCTCTCTTTCATTCTCTCTTTTCCCCTCTCTTTTCCTCTCTTTCTTCCTCTTTTTCCTTCTTTGTATTCTATGCTTGCTCTCGTTTTTGTAAATGCCTCTCTTTATCCCCTATCTTTTCTTTCTTTCTTAAAACATACACCATACAGAATAACAAAGAGAAGGATACAACATAATATCATCATATATCATAACAAATATCCAAGAGGGGTTACAACAAATATCCAAGAGAGAGCTCCCTCTCATACGCCATAAACTGTAGCTAACATTCTCCAAATTGGAGTATTTTATAAACTGTAAATACATTCTTCATTGTTTCTTCGATGAAGTGCTACCTCTTTTTTCTTTTGCTCATTAGCAAGGATGAGACTATAAAAGATGTAATGGGTTGTGTAGACGTTTTCTTGGACTGCGAGTACTTAGTCCAAGAAGAGTATAATTATATATTAGAAGCAGTCGAAGATGATGTCCCGAGTGACCACCTAGTGGGGAGAGGAGGAAAGTACCTCCGATAGTAATGCAAAGCAGTAGACCTCCTCCTCTCTTTGGCCATTTTTTGGAGAATGTCTTTTTTGGAGACAAATTTTGTTTAACAATACTATTTTTTCCATATAAATTATCTTAAGTAAATACTTGTCTTTTCATAATTATCTTAAGTAAATAGTTGTCTTTTCGTAGTTTTAGTAAAATGAATTTGAGTTTTAAGTAATAAATTGTCTTTTAAGTAAATTGTAAGTGTTGTCTTTTAAGTAAATTGTATTTCTGCTCCTTACCTTCTCTTCTATTTGTTTTTGTTTTCATATTTGTGTCTGTGTTTGTCCTATCTCCCGAATTAGACATGGCATCACGTCGCACATCAAGAGAGTATGAAGTCCCTCGTAGGAGGACACATCATGATATGTACTCTCTAGAGGACTTCGATTATGAGCCGATTCCTTAGGGGCATACCCCTACGACTACCCCTGGGTTGACTCCCCACGGGCCGACTCCTCTCAGGCCTAGCACTATGACTACCCCTCGGGGAACTCCTTTGTTAGCAACCCATGGCTTCGTTAGGAGTCTCGACGAGTTTGTCACATCTATAAGCGATGCGGAGGCAACGAGATTCTTCTCTCTACTATCCCAGTGGACCTCAGTTATTCCCTCTCCTACACCCCTTGAGTGTAGATCAAGGCCATCGACAACTTTTCCTACTTGACAGGCACCTATAGCCCCTTCCACCGAGGGGTCATCACCTAGGCATAGTACCCATCGTAGGTCTAGGAAGAGTAGTAAGGGTCGAGGCTATTGTGGAGGCTCGAGGAATGTAGACGAGTCTGCACACTCACATCCCTATAGGTCTCCACTTCATCATGAGACATAGTACCAGTCAGGTCCCTTGCCCTCTCCACTCACAGGCAGTGACAACCTAAAGCCCACTCCCTCTACTACTTCTTGCTCCTTAAGCGCTCACACCACCCCTCACTCTAGCTCTGCTATTCCATCCACCACAAATCCTAAGGATTTTTCTTTGCTTGAGGACCTTTTCTATAGAGTGAACAGTGTTAGGGAGGTTATACATGACTAGGATGGTAAGGCGGTCACCAGATACTTTAGGAAGTTGGTGAGCACCGACTTCCCAAAAGACATCCACAAATCTTGGAATCAACAAGACAATAGAGTGAAGGAAGCTTGCATAGAAGCCCTCAGGAAACAATTTTCGAATCCTCCAAAGTTTGACTTTGAGAAAAATGCCATGCTTGCTTCCATGGGGCATCTCCTTAGGTTTCACAGATACAAACTAAGCAATGTTGTAGTCAAAGGTAAGCACAAGCCAGGGTGGGAAGACCTAAAGGATTGGACGAAAGCAAAGAAGTTTTGTAGAGACAATCCAGATGCGTATGAGCCTCAGTGATGGGCATTGAGGATATGCCTTGAGACCATAGGTCTTTCACACCTCAGGAGCAGTGGCAGACTCAACAACGAGGCATGGGTGGTAGGTATATATTTATCTTCTATTGAATTTCTAATATGTTCAATTGTTCAAATGTCTTGTCATTCATATCTAACTTATTGAATTTGGATCCACAAGCATATGTGTTTGGAAAGCCTCCCGACAATGAGGAGTATAGAAGGGCCTTCAGGATTGGAGCCAAGACATGGTTTAAGGAGAAGGAGAGAGAAGCACACATTGATTGGGAAAGGGTGGTGGCGTGTCATGTGAGTATATCCTATTTATCTTCGTTATTGTTTGACTATCACCATTGCAATATCAATGCTCTTAGTTTTTCTAACTTGTTTCAGTCTTAGGGAGGCACGTTCGACCCATCCGGAGATCTGTATGAAGAGATGGGATTTGAGGAAGAAGCAACTCGAGATGCAACGAAGGAGGGCAAGGGATCGGGCACACACAGAGATGCTGAGGGTGAGGAGGCCACACATAGACTAGAGATCAAGGGTGAGGAGAGAAAGGATGAGGAGGAGGACAAGGAGTAGGATAGGACAATATTTAGTGGTTCAATATTTTGGCACTTCTGCCATTTTGTAGTAGATTGCGCACCTCGGCGAATTTGCCATTTCGTAGCATATTAGCGCATTACTTCGGAAAATTTGCCATTTTAAAGTAGCATATTGACATCACTTTGTAGCATTTGTAACGCATTTAATTGTGATTTTAATGGAAAAAATATATATCTGGGGCAGGATGGGACTTAAACCTGCCCCACATAATTTTTTTAGCCTCTGTAAAAATGTCGGTATATATTGACACCTGCACCGACACATATATCGATGCCTAAATGACATTGTTAGGTATAGTTTACCGACATTGACACCAATGCCTATACCGACGCTTTCTTTGTGATGTCCACACCAAAAAGGTTTCCAATGATTTTCATTCATTCAAAAAAAATTCTTCGTAATTAGCATTGGAGATAGCTTCGAAAAGAGGCCCGTATCTTGTAGTGATAGTATGCCCACCTTGACACCCACGAATGTTGTTGACTTTTGTGTACAATTTTGGAACCATCTTTCACACTATGAATTGCCATTTATTAAATGATTACTAGGGTCGCTAGGTCCTAGTTGATGGAATCACACGTGGAGCACACATGAATGAGTGATTCTTCTTGAGACATCCCTTCAATATAATATCAACTTATACCTATTGGAATTTTACAATGAGTTAGCCTATTTTACTTGCATGAGAATGCCAGCCCCCCCTCATTCCAGCCCTCTCATGTGGAGCTCCACCCTCGAGGGGTGCACTCCTATGAAACCTTATGTATCGCATGCGTTCAAGGGGTATTTAAAAAATCCCTCAACTAAAATTTTCCCCACAATAAAAACACCCCTTTTTACTTTATGAACTAAGTGATTTTTTCCTAAAGCTGAATTAAAAAACCCCTCCTGTTATTGTAATTTTGTTAAATTTTTTTAAAAATTAAAATTAAAATATCCCTCCTTTTGAATGCACATGGTATACTAAATTTTTTTGAGGTGAACCCCTTGAGGCTCCGCCCTCCCTTTCTTTCCACATGGCAGGCTCAACATGCCTTACAGCAAGATGCCTTACGTGTGGCACGCTACTTGCTATAGTGCATTGTAATTACTTCACGAATAGGATTTTGACCATTGCTACTTGAACATCTACTAGATGAGAGATGTAACCAATGGTGGTTCAGAGGATTTTCTTAGTAGATGTGAGCCCTCCAAACCACCTGGGGAAAAGGACGTCTTTTGAACATTGTACTAGGAATAGGATTCTGACCATTGCTACATCAAATCAATGTGTAGTGTCCATCTACTACATGCATATGAGAGATGACCTTTTCCCAGATGGTTCGGAGGGCTCACATCTACTGCGACAGGCTCTTTTATTTCATAGAGGGTGAAAGAAATATCCTAGAAAATCCCACAAACTTTAGGAAGGTGTCGAGAAAGAAACAAAATAACACTTGCATAAGTGCAGATGCCTTGTGGTGGATCCACCAAATTATGTAAGTTTTGAGTGGCTACCTGGATTCGAAGGCTTTCAATATTTTCAGTTTTGGAGAAACTTCTTGCAAATGCTTGCAGGTATTGGTGTTCATGAATATGGCCCTGAGGATAATAGGGCAACTCCCACAACTCTTGAAGTCTCCCTTACTCATGCACGAGGCGAAGTCAACCGTCCAAAAAGTGGGATTGGCAGCAAGCCAAGAAAGAATAAAAGTTCCTTTAAGCATGGCTACCGATGCCACTTTGTGGTTGAAAGGACTTTTTGATAAAGGCCAAAGCTCAGTGTTCGCTCCATGGCTATCAATAGTCATAAAAGAGTGTATCTTCATTCCACTCTCCAAGGGATGCATGCCACAACAGATCATGCACCTGCACATAGGTTTGGTTCAGAGAAAATGAGCCAAAAACCCCTCAATCCTCCTAGACAAGGACGACTTTCTAACACTAAGGGACATACTAAATGTCTCCACAAAGGTTTTCGCAGACATTTTTCAGCTCCACATTAGCAGCCCCTTTTCATACATCATGGGAAGTATATGGGCAGCCCCAAGAATCAAGTAGCATGGGAAATACATGAGCAGCCCCAATCATGCCCTTTGGGAAGTACATGAGTAGCCCTAAGTCATGCCCTTTGGGAAATACATGAGCACATACCTCGAGGGGTGCACTACTAAGAAACCCTATGTATGGCTTCATGTCCCGATGCATATAGAGATCCCAATGCATATGGAGACATCTCATGGTCAACTATATATGGGCTTCCAATCCCAATGCAAAGTTATGGGCTGGCCATGTCCCAATACTAGCATGCATCTCTCTCTTTGTACTTGTAACAGTCTGCTAAAAGTTTCACTTGAAGTATCCTCAGTGCATCTAATACGCATGCATTTGCTTGCACTCTTACCATTTATGAGTTGTGCAATTCTAGCAAAGCAACATGGTATGCCAATACAAGCAGCCCATTGATCTTTATAGCCCTGAATTGGGGAACCATTTTCATGTTGAAGGTGTGTAGTCTCGTCTTCATTGCATGTTCATGACTTGGCATTCCTATCCTACCTTGATAACAAATTTAGGTCACTAACACTCATGCAGAGATTTTACCTGATGACCTGCTGGCTCCGGAAGTGGCTCCGGAAGTAGTACCTTCAAAGACAATGCCTGTGGATTATGGAAAAGGTTTGTTAATGAAGTTATAATTTTGTGCAATATTGTTTGAGGGAATCTCAAGAGTCTAGCTTGCTGATTTGTGATGCCAATTAACATCTGATGTGTTTAAGAATAGCTAATTTAGGCCGTTGTGTTCATGTAGGGAGTTCAGATGATGACTTGCTTGACACGACTCTAAATGGGGATGTTGTAGTTCTTGAGATTATGCTCGTGGAGATGAGAAAAGATGTTGCAATGATGTTTTCATCCTGTGCAGTAGTATTTGCTGGAATTTTAAGAGTCTACCTTGTTGATTTGTGATATGAACTAAAGATTCATGTTTCTCCTACCACTCCCTCTGCAGTTGAACTCCAGACTATCTCCTTCCACTCTAGTGAGCTGTCAAAAGTAATGAGGTGGATTTTTGTTAGAGCTTCCAAGGAGCCTATCATATGTAAGTACACACCAAGCCGAGGTGCAACACACATGACTCACCCCACCCGAAGGTGAGATAAAGAGTGTAGGGTATAGGAATGCATAGTAATGGCATGAGTCGACTGTGCTAGCACCTGCCCCCCATGTCATGAGGCTCGGGTCCAAGCAAGCCACAAGATCAGGGAGTCTGGGGCAGTTGTTGCACAAATCTTCCAAAAAGAAATCTCTCTATGATCTATGAACAGCATTGGACATCTTATATTCAATTTGTAGCTTGGACATATTTTATATATAATGTAGCCATGACAAATGACAATTTTTGACTTTATGTTATCACAACGTTCAATGGACGAAACTTCAAGTTTCTCAATGTATGGTATTCTTTGTATTCAAGTTTTGGCAGGGTCAAGTTAATGTTCTCGGGTCGATGTTGGTGTTCTCATGTTTGGGGCTGAAGTTTAAGTGTTCTTGGGGATGATGTTAAAGTTTGAAGAATTGAAGTTAATAATTTGGAGCTAAAGTAGATGTTGAGGGCATCCTGCTCATGTGCTTATCTTGTTGTAATGGATTTCTAATTCATGTGTTGTTCATGTACTCTTGAGTTCAATTATTTGGAGCTAAAGTATATGTGCTTCTGAAGAATGCTTGGAGCCTAATGGAATTCCAATTCACATGTTGTTCATGTACATCTACGGGCAATGATTTGGTGATAAAGTATACGTGCTTCTGAGAATTTTTAATTCTCAAGTCGCTGCATGTACGTCGCATTCTACATGATTTGGGGCTAAAGTTTAGGTTGATGTTAGTGTTCTCATCTTTGGGGTTGAAGTTTAAGTGTTCTCATGTTTGGGGTTAAAGTTAAAGTTTGAAGAATTGAACTTAATGATTTGGAGCTAAAGTAGATGTTGAGGGCATCCTACTCATGTCATTATCATGCTTTAATGCATTGCCAATTCTCATGCTATTCATCTACTTCAAAGGATAATGATTTGGAGCTAAAGTGTATGTGCCTCAGGGGCTTCACTTTAAAAAATTTAGTGTACCACGTGGAGACCACATGCATTCGAAAGGAAGGTGTATTTTAATTCACCTTTTGGAAAACTTTAAACTGATGTGTCTACGGGTGTCCTAGTTGGCACATCTACAAGAGGGGTAGGGTACAAGGCCACACTGGGGTGGATCTTATGGCAAGATGGATCTTGAATAATATGTCTCAACTACAAAATATAGTGCTCTGCTCGATGGTAGGCTATACATGTTCGAATCCTCTGGTCGTCCAAATCCACCTCCAACTGTCGTACACGAGACTCCATATCCTATTGCAATAGATGTGCCTGCTAAGAAAACATGTCACCCTAGGTGAGAATGAACCAAAAAAATTCAGTTCAAAATATGCAACAAAAAAATTAACTAAAATAATCAAAATAACTAACCTCGCTACTGGTAGACTCAGCCAACAATGCCTCCAACTCTATTATCCATGCATCTCGAGTATCCAGCTTATGTTGAGGTGGTGTAGATGTGGGAGGTGTAAAGAATAAGGGAGAGAGATAGGAGACTCAAGTTCAACTTTCTTCACAACACTCAAAAGAGAGAGGACACAAGGTTGGAGGGTGAAGCCTTTCTTCACTTTTGCACACAACAACAATACAATAGAAGAGGGAAATACCCTATATGTCAAAACCTAGAATACGTGGTTCATATGTGAACCCAAACCAAAAACTCACGTGGTAGTCTAACTACACCACGAGTACAACTAACATAGGCGGTGACATAAATGATAGTCATCCAGGAGATATATCGGGGGTAGAGCTTGATATCTCAACACTCCCCCTCAAGCTCAAATCCATCTCACGTACACCAAGCAAGCTCCTAAATCTGCGAAGCTTCTCGGTACCCAATGCCTTCGTAAAAATATCAGCCACCTGCTCCTCAGTGCTGACATAGACAAGATCAATCTCACCAGCTAGAACCTTCTCTCTCACAAAGTGATAATGCACCTCAATGTGCTTCATTCTAGCATGATAAACTGGGTTATTAGCAAGCATGATGCTGCTAATGTTGTCACAATGAATGACAACTGCTGCATGAACTGACTGTCCCATATCTGCAAGTAGCTTCCGTAACCAAGCTACCTCACATGCAGCCATTGCTGCACCCCTGTACTCAGCCTCTGTGCTCGACAAGGCAACTGTTGGCTGCTTCTTGCTGCTCCAACTGATGGCACCACTCCCAAGGGAAAACATAAAACCACTAGTAGATCTCCTGTCTGAGACACTACCAGCCCAGTCAGCATCTGTGTATCCATGTACCTGTAATGCACACCCAGCTTCATAAAACAGTCCATAATGCAATGTGGACTTCACATACCGCAGTATGCGTCTAGCCGCATCCAAATGTGGCTTCCTCGGTGCCTGCATAAACTGACTCACCAGCCCCACAGCATAGCTCAAATCTGGTCTGGTTATAGTCATGTAAATCAAGCTACCTACTATGCGCCTGTACATAGTAATATCTTCAAGAAGCTCACCTGTCTCTGCATTGAGCTTCACATTCTGCTCCAATGGAACAGAAATAGGCTTACAGCCTGTCATCCCATATTTGGACAGCATGTCCAAACCGTATTGCCTTTGCAACAGCCATATCCCACTCGGGGATCTAATAACCTCAATGCCCAAGAAGTAACGCAGCTCTCCCAAATCCTTCATCTCAAATTTCTGCTTCAACAGCAGCTTCACTTCATTAATGTCTGCATCACTATCACCTGTAATAATCAAGTCATCAACATAGATGACTACAAGCACAATCCCTCTGTTTGTCCTTTTCACATAAAGTGAAAAATCTGAATTGGAAATCTGAAATCCAATAGTGACAAGATATTGCCCTATCTTGTCTGACCATGCCCTCGGCGCCTGTTTTAAGCCATACAAGGCTTTGCGCAACCTGCATACAAAATCGGGGTGTGCATTATCCTCATAACTTTCTGGCTGCATCATATAAACCTCTTCCTGCAAATCACCATGCAAGAAGGCATTTTTCACATCCATCTGATGCAAAGACCATCCCTTTGCAGCAGCCATAGCAATTACTGCTCTCACGGTTGCCATCCTTGCAACTGGGCTGAAAGTTTCCTCATAGTCAATTCCATATGTCTGCGCAAAACCTTTGGCAACCAATCTTGCCTTGTACCTGCTAACAGACCCATCAGCATTGTGCTTTACTTTGTAAACCCACTTGCAGCCAATAGCCTTCTTATCATGAGGCAAAGGCATCAAATCCCAAGTGTGGTTTGCATCCTAGGCAGCCATCTCTTCATCCATAGCTGCTTCCCAATTTTTATGCCCTGCTGCATCCTCAAAACATGTGGGCTCTGGCTCCTCTAGAACCTTGACCATATAAGCATAGTGATGTGCTGTATACCCATCATATCTCAGCCTGTCAACTGGATACTTAATACGAGTGGACCTCCGTACAACTGGATCAGTTGTAGGAGTCTTTAAATCATGCCTGCTTTTCCTTGCACCAGGTGTAACAACAGAAGGAATCCCAAGTTCCTCATCAAGGCTCATTTCAGAGCCACTTGACTCTCCATCAACATGAGAGCTACCAGCAGACACATCAAACACTGGAGCATGGTCCACTTTTTCTTTTCCCTTATGTGATACCTGCACAACACTATCAGGGCTGCCATGTGACGATTCACTAGATCTCAATCTCCCTGTCCATGCATTAGATCCACTAGTAGAGGACTCTCTGGGTCCACTCAAGGCTTGAGATTGCTGCTCTGCATTTATTGCAGCATTCCCATTTCCTGCATCTGCATCTCCTACCATAACAGTTGGTGCATACCAGCTGCTCATTTCATCAAAAACAACATCTCTGCTCACTTGCATTTTGCGGGTGGAAGGGTTATAACAGCGATACCCTTTCTGGTGCTGAGCATATCCAATAAAGATGCATTTTTCTGCCTTTGGATCCAGCTTGGTTCTCTTCTCATCAGGAACATGAACATACGCTATGCAACCAAATACCTTCAAGTGAGAAATATCTGGTTTTTGGCCTGTATACATTTCTTCAGGCGTCATGCCATGGACAGCTGCAGTGGGAGTTCTGTTCATAATATAAACAGCAGTTGCTACTGCTTCAGCCCAAAAATAATCAGGCATGTTTTTCTCATTTAGGATCGCCCGTCCTACTTCTGCAATATGCCTGTTCTTCCTTTCTGCAACCCCATTCTGCTGAGGGGTAGACCTGCATGAGTACTTCCTTTGAATTCCCTGTTCTTTCAGATATTCACAAAATTCTTCTGAAAAGTACTCTCCCCCTCCATCAGATCTTAGCACTTTAATATGCACACCTTTCTCTTTTTCAACCATGGCCTTAAAAGCCTTGAAATGGCTGAACACTTCACTTTTGTGCTTCATAAAATAAATCCACACCTTCCTAGTGTAGTCATCAATAAACGTCACATAATAATGGCATCCACCAATAGAAGCAGCTTTGGTTGTCCAAACATCTGAATGGATCACTTCCAAAGGTCTTCTGCTCACCTTAGCATTTTTGGGAAATGCATGTCTGGCCTGCTTACCCATTTGGCATGCTTCACATACCTTTTGCATTCCCTCAACTCTGAATTTAGGCAAACCTGCAACAATGTTTTTCGTTTGCATAGATTTCAGCCTTTGTATATTCACATGCCCAATGCGCTTGTGCCATATCTCAATATCTGCAATGACACCTCTCCCATGCGCAAACATAGCAGCTTTCACCTCAGGCATATCAACATCCAAGGTGAACATTCTGCCATTTTTGTTGCCTTTCGCAACCAAGCGGCACTTATTTTTCAAGTCCTCAACGAAGCATCCATCAGGATTAAATCTAACCTGCAGACCTTGCTCAACCATCTGGCCAACTGAAACCAGGTTCTTAGTGATTTTTGGAACATGAAGTACATCTGCCAAGTACTTCGTTTTGCCATCCTGCATAGCCAATGGCACTTTACCAACCTGCGTAATTGGGTGCGTAGTATCATCACCTGTTTCAACATAACCTGGCTTATCCAAATTTCTAACATCATGAAATCACTCACCATGACTGGTCATGTGGTTAGAGGCACCTGAATCAACATACCAAACATCATTGCAAGCTGCAGCATCTCCTGACATGGAGTTAACCATATGCTGCATCACAAAAAGGTGCTCATTTCTGTCGTCACCATGCCCACTTGATGATGCATAGTTGCTTTGCTGCAACTTCCCACTTTTGATGTCATTCTGTTTTTTATAGCATGCATTCTCCTTGTGTCCAGGCTTTCCACAATAATAGCATTCTGTGTTGCTATTTACTTGCTGGTTCCTTTGCCATGAACCACGGCCTCTTTGGCTCCCCCTGCCTCTAGAACTACCACGTCCTCCTCCATAGGACTGGTTTTCCTGTTGTTGCTGTTGGTTCTGATTTCCTGCACGGCCACCAAAACGGCCTCTTCCTCTACCCCTGCCTCTACCTGTATTCGAGTAGAAAGCAGTCTCTTGAGAAGTTGAGGTGGCTGAACCACCATTCCTTTGCTCTTCACTCAGCAAGAGAGCAATAAGTTCCTGAAAATCAGGAAATGTTTCACGGACTCCAATGGATGTCCGAAACTGTGCATAATCTTTCCCAAGACCATTCAAGGTCACGGACACTAAGTCCTCATCATCAACAGGTACTCCAATGGAGGCAAGAGAATCTGCAAGGCCTTTCACCTTCAAGGAATACTCATTTATATTCAGATTTTTCCTTTGCACATTGTGCAACTCCTGCTTTAGCTGCATCTTTCGTGCTTTGGTATTTGTGCTATACAGCTTCACCAATGTATCCCATGCCTCCTTAGGTGTCTCTACATCCTGTATATGCACAATCATAGAATCTGAAATGCTAACAGACAGCCAATACAAGCATTTTCTGGCTTTTTCATGCCATTCTTTAAAGGCCTTCAATTCAGCAGGAGTTGGAGCAGCACCCAAAACTGGTTCTGTAGTTTCACCACTGATGTAATCCCAAACTCCCTTTCCCATAAGGAAGTTTGTCATCCTGAACTTCCATGCTTGGAAGTTGTTCTTGTCAAGCTTCTCACTGACAATGGTAGACAGATTCTCAGACATTTTACAAATCACGAATTGCAACAGCAACCTGTAAACACAGCAAATGCCTCACAAGGGCAAATAGCAAAACTTCTGCAAAAAGCCTCACAGGGGCAGATCTGCAACACTGACGAAAGTGGTATTTCACCACACAGTCACTTCCTAGTGACGATTTTGCATCAATAGGCAACAAGCATGAATCTGCAACTCCCAATATCTCTGCACACAGGCATACGATGCAATTTCTGTGGCACCTTTCCACCGACTGGCCGCGCGCAGTGGTCGCACAGCAAAAACAGGGCCTTTTTCTGAGTGCCTGCGAAGAACTTCCGCCTTCAAAACGGGCCCCGAAACGGCCTCCAAACAAAAAATTAAAGTCACCAAGGGCTTCGCCCTCGCCCGCAGCATATACTGCGCTCTCGCCACACCGCGAAGGGCCTCTCAATCTGAAGTAGTGCACTCCTGCACTTCTGGCTGTGCTACCTGCAGAGATTTGCTCCCAAACTCGAAATAGGAAAGCAACACTGGTCCTCTTACCAGGACACCACAAACTTGGCTTTCTTTCTTGAGCTCCTTACCACGAACAAGGCTCTGATACCATGTAAAGAATAAGGGAGAGAGATAGGAGACTCAAGTTCAACTTTCTTTACAACACTCAAAAGAGAGAGGACACAAGGTTGGAGGGTGAAGCCTTTCTTCACTTTTGCACACAACAACAATACAATAGAAGAGGGAAATACCCTATATGTCAAAACCTAGAATACGTGGTTCATATGTGAACCCAAACCAAAAACTCACGTGGTAGTCTAACTACACCACGAGTACAACTAACATAGGCGGTGACATAAATGATAGTCATCCAGGAGATATATCGGGGGTAGAGCTTGATATCTCAACAGTGGTGCACATGTGGGAGGTGGTGTAGGGAGGTGGAATCAAAAGTGGTCTCAATAGGGCAAACACCATGTTGTACAAGGATGAGGCCACTGAATGAACATCCCCATTAATCCATCCTCCAATAGCTCGCAATGCCAGTGTAGGGATACTGTGTAGCTGTGGTGCCTCGCATCGATGCCAAACAGCTGCAGTCTGACACTCCTGACACCCCATCCCACTCCTGATCCTGGACGAGTACTAAAGTAGTCTACCCAATCACCAAGCACAAACTCAGCATATAGCTGCATGGAAAATGACCTGGCTATCTGATGGTTGTGAGGCAATCAACCACCATTCACAGCGAGATATCTCAGATAAATGTGTGCTGCCATGACGGGGTGCCTACAACATAAAATATAAAAGCGCTGCCCTGATCGTGTTGCATCGCCTCAATGTGACCATCCCAAAACATATCCTCTAATGCCTACCTGTGAGGTGACTCACGCTCAAACAACTCTTAAATGGCTGTCTAATCCAAGCCATAACCACCGATCTCTGTCTTAGACTGTGCCTGAAAGGTCTCCAAAATGTCCTCATATGTGCCTAATCGACCTAGAGCATTGATGACTGAATCGAGACTTGCGACCAAGTGAGGGGGTGCCCCAGCATCCTACAATGTGCTCATCTCATCTCTCAAAATGGCTATCTGCATATAAACATTGGTGCCAGAACCTGCGCGCTGGCTATCGCATGCACAAAAAAACACATGGAATTGAAAGACTTTACATTAGAATGCACTAATGATAAAAGAACTTTGTATTCTTCAATGACGCATTTAAAACAAAAGACTAGAACACATTTAATATTCTATTTGGGTAGTGAAAATTAATATTCTATTCAATGGGACTTAATATTCTATTTGGGTAATGAAAACTTTTAGCTAGCCAATTTTGATTGAATTTTTGCAAAAGCTCATGACAAGGTTTCATGGAATCACATTAATCTTTATATTTGTCTATGTAACTATATCCATACATAGATCTACAACCTTCCCTAGTTCCCTATGTCTATAGTTTCATGTGCCACTTGAAGGGATTGCTAGCCACATGATCTACCCTCTCCTTGCATAAACCTCTCACACCATATTTGCGAGCACTCACTACTACTAAGACTACGTATGAAAAATGGCGCACATACTAACCAAATATGCATGTGGACTTATCTATTGGCGATGAAACTTTGCACGGAACTTAGGCTTCCCTAGATCTACATCCATGCAAGATTTGGTTGCCAACTGATTTTGTATGTGCAGCATGGAAGGTATAATGCGTACATTTTTTCAAGCGGTCACTACTAGTGACTACGTATGAAAAATGGCACATGTACTAACCAAATACCCATGTGGACTTATCTATTGGGGATGAAACTTTGCACGGACCTTAATCTACCTTAGACCTAAATCCATGTAAGATTTGTTTGCCAACTGATTTCGTATGTGTCGTGTGGAAGGTATAATGCGTACATTTTTGCATGTACTCACTACCAGTGACTTATACGTGTGAAAAATGGCGCACGTACTAACCAAATACTTATACGTGGACTTATCTGTTGGGGATGAAACTTTGCACAACCCTTAGGCTACCCTAGATATACATCCATGAAAGATTTGATTGCCCCAAGAGAGAATTATTATATACGTATTATATGATTTTGGACCAATTGTATATAATCATGTATTAATGTTAGACACATGTTACTACCATTGAGCACCATTCCATGCTAAAGATTGACATTTTTTTCTTAATCTACAATTTACAAAAATTAGTGACAATATTAGTGTAATAATTGCAAGCATTGATATATACGAAATTCAATATGATATTCAAAATGATAAAGTTCATAGCGAGAGAGAGAGAGAGAGAGGGATACCTTATACTTGAATACCTTTTCAATGCTTAATGTTTAGAATTACTTCACACGGCATTATTTTTAAAATACCTTATATATTAGATTTAAGGATTGAAATATTTGAAATTCGAAATGATACTCCTAATTTTAAATGTTTATGGGAGATTTGAACAAACTATAAAGTGAGATAAACAAAGTATTGACTGTATTACAAATTTCATAGCACGAGAGAGAGTTCCACAGAGAGAGAGAGAGAGAGAGAGAGAGAGAGTAAATATGATCCTCAAAGTCCGTGGGCTTTCCACTTCTCTACTTGAGTTGGATGCAACTCTTCTCACCCAAATGGTGTCCTTACAATTGCTTTTCTTGAAGGGTACATGCTTAGTGGGGAAACGCAGGGGCCAGAACGAGCTACTGCTAGAAATCAAGTGGTTGAAATGGGAGAGGCCTTGCGTCCTGTCAATACCTCTACCTACATGCTATGGGAAGCTGGCGGTGCAAGAGATGTGTGCGAGCAAACCCAGACGTGTTGTTGCAAGCGATGGCATTTTAACAGCTACAAGGAGCCCGTGCAAAGCACGGGTACAACACTAGTAAGAACTATCGAGCGATGCATTGTTTCTACCATTTCACACGATCGACGTAGACTAGGTGCTCAAATGGATTTGTGGAATTGCATAATAACACATGTTGCAATCACTCATCTCTATAATTCATGCTTTATTCAATGCTTAAACGATTGCAGATCAAAGTTTAATATTCTGTGGCTTTCCACAGGTTTTAAACTAGTAATCCTAAATGAGTAAGCCTCCTTTTCCTTCTCTTCCATTAAAAACTTGGTCTCACCTCATACTTATTTTAAGTACATGCAATCTGAGAACATGCATTTTCTCATATGTATTGACTACGATGAGACCGCGCTTTAACTAATCTTAGTCAAAGTGTACTATTAATTTCAAAGAGTGTTTCCGCAAGGTTACAAGGAGAATCCTCCGAAATAAACGCTAAATTTCAATGAGAATTGCTCATTGAACAAAACGGCAAAACTGCAATGAGAATTACTCGTCGAACAAAAGGTAAGGTGCCATGGTTATTTGGATTTTGAGAGTTTCCAACTATGATAAGAAGATTGAAAGAAGCAAGCAAATTAATGTTTCATACAGTCACCATTGGTTATGCACAGTCGAAAATTAGGTTTGCAACATTGCAAGCTTAACGCTTCGTTATAAGTTGTGTTTAATCTTTACGAATAGGATTTTTAAGGGACGCATGGCTAATGTACAAGCAGTACATTTCCATCAAAAGAGCTCATGCAGCAGAGGTCCACTCGAGTAGCTCGAATATATGATCTCCCCGACTGATGTGTAGCGATTAATTGTGTGCAGCCGAGCTCGATGCTAATTGCAGAGCTGCAATCAACTCATCCATGGTGGCACTGACGCCGTGATTGAGCTGCACATAAGAGAGAAATAAGTTGGAAACTCTTGAGACTTGAACGTCTTCAAAGGACGTAAATCCTAATTTATGGCCATAAAGAGAAATGACCTGGAAACTCACGCACGTAAGATCATATGTATCAGGCTTAAGTGTCCGTTTGCTTGGACGTTACCTTGCACTGCTCTTTTATGTTGCTTATGAACTTGTATTTAGTTTTGTAGTAAGATCATAATCGACAAAGTTCACACAGTTTACTTCATCATAGGCATGAAATAATGCGCAGGGCATACAGCGAACGGGCAAGTACGTACCCCAACTGTGAGGAAATGGATCATGTTATCTCCCACAGTCGTCACATTGGACTGGATCACGTCTACTTTGCACTCATCCAACGCCACATGCAAGCGCAAGACAACCCCACGACTCTTTGATGATAAAATTTTTATCACGGCTTGATCCCCCAAATCCTGCACCTCAACTTGGCCGACCTTGTTGTTCTTTTCCTGTTGATCACCCATCAAGCATTACTCAGAGAGCGAAGAAACGGGACGATTTCTCAATCCATTAACTGCACCTTCGGAATCTCTAAAGCACCCAAATTTGCTCTACGTAATGTCAGGAAACGACGCAATAGCTAGAGATCTCTCGCCTTATTCATGACACATATATATCTGAAAATTTTGGAGAGCTTGAAGTGCTATCCTTCCCACATAGCTACCTTGTTTGCGCGGCTTCACAGTCGTTATAAGTTAACTTACAGCAATCCAAGCGAATATAAGACTTACAGCATCTACCCCATGCTGCTCTATAGTGCTCACTCGCGTATCTTCAGTACTTCCCATAACTTCCTTTGATTTGGGGTCGATAACTGCAAGCTCTTTGTCCGCTGCGGCTGCTGATTCTAGCCGTAAGGCCGCTTTACGGAGTGGCCTTACGTAGGCCTTGGTCTTGCCCTTGCAGGCGTGAAGATACGTAACATTCTTCTCAAGCTCTTTTATATAGTTGATAGTGTCGGTAACAATGGAAGCTTTATCCTTCTGAAATGAGACACACCGATCCATACAGAGAAATTATAGAATAGCAAAGGGCAAATAAACTGAATCTATATAGTCTGTAGTAGTCTTTGCAACGTCTTCCCAAGTACGCATAAACATTGAAAAACGATCAGATCAGGTCCTATATGAAAGCACAAATAACAAAAATGGAAAAGTTGGATTGATCATAACACCTTCGTTAATTTCGGAATCATTGTCCTTAATATTGTGAACTTCTCATTCATTTCTTCTCTTCTCTGTCGTTCTGCCAGAATATGACTCTCTCTCTGAAGCTGTGTCCTATGTGGGCTTCTCTCTGTACCGAAAATTTCCCCCGAGTATAGATTCCTGTAATTCGTTATTTCTGGCCTGTTTGCGAGCGAAGCACGAATTTGCGGTTGAGCTGTAGAAGGAGACGCTGATGCATCATCGATGAGGTTGAAGTACAAGGCCGGCAACGATGTCATTGTCCTAGGATCGAGTAAAGCGACCTGATCATCTTCCTGATATTGCTGGGCTGCTGGCATGCTCGGTAAAGAGCTGCTCGCAAGATTGCTCACTACCATGAAGTCTCTCAGAGATTGCATTTGACTGGTGACTGCTATATCTTCAGGAATCGATGTGTCCATGCAATTCAAGTAGGCATCCCTGGAAACTTCAAACGCTGGCTGTAGATAGGTGGGCTGGTTACCGTGGTGCTTTGCGTACATTGCTGAATACTCCTGCTCATTTGACTGTTGAAGATCTTGACAATCAATAGACCTACTTGCGGTTGTTGCCTCAAGGTCAAGGATGGCTGGTGCGTTCACGTTCTGCCCACTCTGTAGGGTAGAAGTTAGACCAGTATACTCGCCGGACTGAGCAGATTGCATGGGTGCGTGGGAGACCGGAGAAACATGTAGCCCCGGTGACGTACAGGGCGTGGTAGGAAGGAGGTGCTTATAAGAGAGGGATGTTTGCAACCGATCCATCGACCAGGAAGGCTCTTGTTCCATTCTTTTGTGTCTCTTGTGTAAGAGGCAAGCAAATGGCTTTCCAACAGTCGTTACGGCACACGCAAATCTATGACGAGGTCATGTTCATGACAAAGGTTTTAGAAACATCATGCTGTAGAGAGGATGAAACAGTTCAGGCATACAAAGTGGGAGTGGGAGAGACTGGTACAACAATTTGAGAGGAATTCTGAGTAGAAGAAGTTGATGAGTACAGATTAGAGGATGCAAAGGCTACATGGTGGAGAGGCAATTGGGATGGAGCTAGGCAGGAGCAGCGTCGTGTGCAATGGCGAGAGAGAGGATATGGGTTGGTAGGGGGTGGGAGGAAGAGTAGTGATTAGTTAGGGGAGCCGTTCGCTGTTCAGGTTGAATGCCTTGAATTTGGAATTGAATGCATGCGCTCTTGCTGACGTAAGAATAAACCCATAACCGCCACACGAGTCTCCTAAGTTGCAGCACATGAACGATCATGGTCAGACTCATCAGAGTCATCAGACGTCGAAATTCTTATGTGCGGTGATTGGCATCAATCATTTGCTTGGTTTGTATTGGTCGGCAACGTAGATCTACAATCTTTAGCATAAGCTTTCCCGCTTTTCCAGTTTCTCATACAATTCCTCACACGCTCATCATCTAAAGAGGGTGTTCTTTCACCGAGCAGTTGCAGGCCCGAGTTGGCAATTGCAACCAGCTCAAATATACCTTCAAAAACGCAATATGTGACAAATTACTTGGCGCTTGAGTTATTCAAATCCTCTGTAGGACGACTTAGCTCTCCTTCGCTATCGCCTTCTACTTCCACCTTCATTTGAGGCTCGGAACACCTGCTAAGTCCTTGGCAGGCTGGAGCAAGATTTGTTCCATAACTGAAGCTGGGAAAAGGCAACGGTGGGAGGGATTTAGCTAGCAAATCATTTCCTTACAGCCGCAATACATTGCGGCTCATGCATGCGTTCCTTGGAGCAAGCATCGATTGTATATATGATATCCGTTGATTGTAGCAATGGTTTGGTTTTCCTGCCGAGTGGATGCTCACTAAATTCTATGATGCCAAACGAATTTTCTCCATAATCCTCATAGCGAAGTTACATAAATGTGTTCCATAAGGGCGATCTATTCACATTTGAATATAGCACTTGTACCTCTCCACTACCAATCCCTTACACCTAAGTCAATTGTCACTGAAAACCGGGGTTTATTCGTGTGAGCTGATTGACAAATTTAACCTTGAAAATTAAGAATAATAGAAAATTTAAGGGTATAAGAAAATTTAAGCGAAGTTACATAAATGTGTTGCATAGGGGCGATCTATTCACATTTGAATATAGCACTTGTACCTCTCCACTACCAATCCCTTACACCTCTAAGTCAATGCTCACAAAACCGGGGTTTAATCATATGAGGTGATTGACAAATTTAACCTTGAAAAATAAGAATAAAAGAAATTTTAAGGGTATGCAATTCTTTGAAGGGAATGGTATTTAACTTTTGAATATATTTTATATCATATTATCCCCTTCATTTTATGTATTTATGTATCTCTTGATAAAATACGCCTTTATGCACCTTCTTTACATATTATTAAGACATAGTTAGTGTAAATGTTTTATTTTGCCAACTTTAAAGATGGGTTTCCATCTATTCATTCTACAATTTTCCTCTCTACCACATCTTAAGTTCAATTTACTATTACATACATGTTAAGTTCAATTTTCCTCTCTACCACATGTTAAGTTCAATTTACTATTACATTCCCTTACTTTTAATGTATGAATTTGTATGTTAAAAGTTTTTTAAGTCACAGTTTTGCAATTCAAGGATTTCCAATTTTTTGAATTTCAATATTATGTCATGAATTTAAAACCTTGATTGTACAAGGTTTTTCTATTTGTTGTAATAAAAAATGTTTTTCACGGATGCTTCACACGCAGGTCTGGTCTTTAATTCTGTGAGAAAGGAAGAACCGAGGAAACATATTCTAAGGAATATGTTTAAGAACGGATTTAATGTTTAGTATTAAGATCTGGTACTGGCATATCTGTTCGATCTTTAGAGTCCGATCGACATATCTGATAAGCACCGTGTCATGAGTAATTATAAGGAGATCGTAGCGTTAAAGTCCTTATTTCCATGCTCCATCAAACATGAAATATTTAATGGAGTTTTCATGCGTCAGCTGATCACACTTGAGAATCAAGTGTCACAAGCCTTGGTCTCCAAACTTCAAAGAAGCTTTTGCAAATTTGCAACATGGCATTGACGTGAGGAGGGCGTCGTTTTGAGCGCAAATCTATCGTCAGGCATACATGGGAAGATTGCGAACAAGATTTTTGGATTGGAGGTCTGATGACTCTGATCAATTGTATTTTCATGCGCTAGTGCTCTCATAGCGGTGATCACAAGCTCTGAAAGCATTCCACCGCATCCCGAATAGAGTTGCACCTACGAAGAAAAATATTTATACAGAGATCACGCTGATGGATCGATGAGGGGCCGCGACACCTGATGATCTACCGAGACGTTGGCAGGCACGCCTTTGTGTACTAGTCGGTACAGTGGACGAATCTTGATTCTTGGCAGTACTTGTGCATATCTCAGTACGCACAAAACAACAGAAACCTTGCTGCGGACATTGTACTCAAAAGAACTATATCGTGCTCAAAAAAACTATATCGTTGCGATCCGATCCACACAGGGATGCGACCTCAAATTTGAAGCCTTCACTGAGCCTTTTTATTTTTCAAGAAAGGTGACGCTAAATTTTAAGTTCAAGGCAAGTTCATTTGCAATCCTCAACCGGGTAAACAATTGGGATGCAAATGACATGTGGTAACGTACAATGCGACGTTTCCTCACATTAATGAAAACTTCTTAACCTTATGGTATGTAGGCCTCCCGCAATTACTAAAATAGCATATAAGTTCAAGATACAAGTATTTTCGAAGGGGTTCATACATATACTTACAAGATGGGGGGAGAGGTTTTTAATGTCCAAGGATGTAGAGGGGGAAACATCTATTTATTTTTACATAAAGGGTATGGTCCTAGAGGTCTAGTCACATGAATACAGGGGCATTTCTTTCGGAATAGTGAACACAGCACTATGTGTCCGGAGCCCATCTGGGTTGTGGAGGCCTTGATTGAAGATGGGAAAAACTGTGGCTTAAAATCCAATTCTATTGAGGTTTAACCCTAAAGAATTGAAGACGATGGCCTCTCTTCTTGCAGTCATACGTTATTCTGATAAACGGTTCCGGTTGATAAGCTTGTCCGCCGGTGCAGCAGTTTGTTGAATACATAATACCATTCGTTTCACAGGACTTCCTGCGTCCAAGAGTCCAAACTGATATCTGCAACTGTAATTCTGCTGGCGAGTCTATTTTACAGAAGCGATTCGGAAGCTTGAACTATTCTTATTCCAGATCATGGCTGCGTTATGGAGCGCAGGGTCTAGGAGCTCTCGCACGGATGATCTTTTTTTGTCTTTGAGGATTGACGCGAGGCACACGTCAGTTTCATTAAAGGTTGATATGGGTGCTGAGGAGATGCAAACGTCATAAGGATTGTGTCTACCATAAAAGAGCCTCATCCTTGCATGCTCAGAGCTGGACGAATGCCCACAACATCCCGCCTTCAATTCAATGATATGATCATGACTCACAAGTCACAATAGTATTCACACTTGCACGTGGCAAGATCACTTTTGTGTGAAGCAAACATGTAGCTTCTATTTGAGGCATAAATCTTGTTTAAGGGCAAAATGTAGCTTTGTTTGAGGCCAACCATGTAAAATTTTGAAGACCCCCCCCCTAAACCCCCTACTGGAACATAACTCTCGTGTACATACAACACATTAGTCCATTGCAGTGTAATATAATCACCGTACTAATAATATTCAAGGGTAATGCTCTAGCATCCCTTACCAACAAGAGTTGATATGGCAAGGACAATTCACACTCTAAGGAGGGAACGGAGCAAGGAGAGGTGAGAATAAAGCGTTGCAACAAATGTGGAACAAGGGAAATACATGGCAAACCCCAAAGTGAGGGGGGAGGGGGGGAAGAGAGAGAGAGAGAGAGAGAGAGAGAGGCACCTCAAAAGGTCTTTTCCATGAGTTGGAGCCTACAACTTCATTAACAATATATAATGAGTGGACCTCCTAAACTAAATGAACAATGCGTAGCAAGCAAAATGCTAGTCCACATTAACTTGATCTCCCATTCATTAGAAGGCCTCAAACAAGAGATTGTCAAACCTTTAGGGTGGTATTGTCCCTCACGTATTTGCCACAGCAAGCCAAACTACATAATTGTACTACCTAATAATCTCTCTTAACTTTTGAGGCACCCTATACAATAATCAATTTTGCACCCATCGCACAACAAGACAAAGCACCTACAGATGCGCACACAGACGCATTTACTGAACTAAATAAAAAACTTACGGGCGCATCTATTTTTGCATCTAGAGACTCGCGTCTAATAGCGCGTCTATATAGTAGACACACATGGGTATAGACGCACATTTAGATGTGTAAATAGACGCTCTACATAAAATTTTAAAAAACAGACAGACGCATTGTTAAACGCGTGTATAGACGTGTTTTTAAACGATTTTATAAACGCGTTTATAGATGTGCAAATAGACGCTTCTCGAACAGACAGACATGTATATAGACACATTTATAGATGCACTGATAGACGCGCTTTATAATATTTTTTTTTAATTTACAGAATGCTGTGTATGTTGTGTATGCTATATAGTTACAAGAATCCCATTTTCACATTGTGTAATTGTACTGTGTAATTGTACTGTGTAATTGTACACGGGCCTGTTAACAAGGGACAACATATATTAATGTATGAAAAATCAAATCTTTACTTATAATATTGACATTATTTAATTACTTTCAAATACCTCGGGAGCCGCTCTAGTAGCCTGGATATACTGCTCCTTAGTAATTAACCCATCATGATAGAAGTGCCTCCATGTATCTCCTTTGTGATGGTGGTGGTGGTAGGCTATCTCAATAGGAGTAGGGTATCTGCCCACGATATCAAGCTACAAGATGACACAATTTGCAGAGGGATTAGTACAAAGAAACAATCTCCTAATAAACTACATAAGCAATATAATTTGAGATCGATATTTACAAATTGGGCCTCCCATGAATCAACACCCCCTGCTCCAAAATGCACGCTTCCATATTGCTCCATCTGGATCCTTCGTGCCTCCACGTGCTGCAGACTGGGGTCCTCCCTCGCTGACTTCATTGCTTTCTTCCACTCATGCTTGTGAGCAGTGTGGGGTGGGCCCCTTGGTGGGTGACCTCCCTCGAGCCTGGCAAGCTCTGCTAGTGCCTGCCTCTTAAGCGAAGATCTTTTATTGCTAAGTATCGTAACAATCTTTGACTTGGACCATTTATCTGTGAGCTGGCGATTGGGGGGGTTAGGATAGCTAGAGCGAACAGCAGCGAGGGTCTCATCATCCAACCTCTTTGGCTGGTCTTTGTAGTAGATAAAGCAATCTCCGTAATTGTTAGTAATTACAGAGTGCATGAAGGCCATGATGTCCTTTCCCCGTGCATCCATCAAGATGCCTCTTGTCTGAGTGATGTCATAGAATATCGTACCATCACCCGAAGGCACGTCTAAATCATCTGAATCATCATCGTCCCCACTGCCACCCCTCCTAAAGCACTGTGCCATGCATCCCCCACCGCTCTCCCTACTACTACGCCTGCTACCGTGTCGTGTCAAGCTAGTACGCTGGCCACTCGTAGCTGGAGACTGCACGGGACTACGTGGACCACTCGTAGCTGGAGAACCGAGTCTCAACTGCACAAGAGTACGCCGACGGCTCTATGAGACAGAAGGACCTCTGGACAGCATGGGGGAAGGGGCATAAGATGGCATGGCAGAAGAGCATAAGACAGCATGGGGGAAGGGGCATAAGATGGCATGGGAGATGGGCCCGTGCTGTGTAGCCAGCTGGGCTGTGCTGACTCCGCTGGGGTGATCTCAGCTGGTGTGGGGTGGCTTGGAGTCTGTAGTGCTGACTCATGGGGGGTGTTTAGAGTACCCGTCATATACCCGTATAACTCCGCAAGACTAGGAGGGTGCCCTAAAAGGTTATATAAGTCCCTAAAAATAGACTCCCGGAGATTAGGTGAGCCCGAAGCGCTTCCTGGCCACATGATGAACTAGAAAAAAGAAAAAAAGACGATTACTGATGAGCTGAGAAGAAAGGGGAAGGGAAGAGAGGAATACTATCAGAGCACGTCTATAGACGTGTCTAACTAGCGCGTTTATTTTCATGTATAACGGCACGTCTATAAATGTGGCTGTCTGTGTCTACAAACAGGCTAGACGCGCATTGTAAACGCGCTTGTAGATGCAGTTTTAGATGTGCTTACAGACGTGCTTCGACAGACGGACTTTTCTAAAAAGTAGAAAAGAACATGCACCCGAAACAAAAACGTGACACTGATATCCAAATCATGCATTTTTTGGATACGAGAAAGTACAAATCCAAAGAGAGCAAACTTCCAAAAAAGATCAACTGCAAAAAGACTTACCTTAGATAGAGGTATGGAAGGTTCTTCTCCTTTTTCAAAGTTGCTTCTCTTCCTTGTTCGCCCTCTTCTCCTTTAAGCTTGGAAGTAAGTGTGGGTGCCTTTCTCTTAAGTGTAAGCTTGGAAGTAAGTGTGGGTGCCTTCCTCTTAAGCATCGAAACTGTGGATCTGCTAATAGCGAAGCAAGCAAGCCATGCGAAGTGTAAGTAATGTGAAGAAAAGCAAAGCGAGCGTGCTAAAAGCAGATTTAAAAGCCGCGTCTATAGATGCGTCTAATAGAACATCCATATACACGTCTAAATACATAGATCAGATGCAGTTTTAGATGCACTTGTAGACACGCACCACAGAACAAACAGATGCGATTTTAGACACGCTTGTAGACGTGCACCACAGAACAAATAGACGCAGTTTTAGATGCACCTTTAGATGCACCACAGAGTTTAAAATTAAATATTTGAAGAAAAGCAAATTTTTTTGGGTTGTTTGTTTGTAGGATGTCTTCAAGTAGCTCTAGTGAGGATGAATCCCTCCGTATCCACCATCGTGAATTGGGTATGGACGGTGTGAACCCATTTGGTCTCAAAAGCACCTCTTACAGTGTATGGTCAGTGACATTGGTGAATTATAATCTTCCACCCTCTATGGCTATTAAGAAAGGACATGTTATGCTGTCCCTTCTAATTCCAAGGAAACATAAAGTTAAAAATCCTGATGTTTATTTGGAGCCTTTGATTGATGAGCTAGAGATACTTTGGAGAGGTATCAAGGTGCATGATGTGAGCAGGCCTCCCTCATCACGAGAGTTCAACTACAAAGCAGTCTTTATGTGGATGATGCATGACTTCCCAGGCTATGGCGAGTGTTCACGTAAGCATTGCACTTCTAATTATGAATAGGCAAAGGATGTGGCACCCTAAACCCACCTTTACCTCTTAATTGCATCTATTGTTCAGGTCTTACTACATCAGGTAACCATGCATGTCGTGTTTATGGTCCTTCGCTAGTTGCCTCATGGGCAGATGCATTGAATAAGGTCATCTATGAGAATCACCATCGATTTCTCCCACCTGATCATCCTAGATATGTTGCCCCTTGGAATGAATTCCTCCCACAATCACTCACCGTGGGAGATTGGATGAGAATTTGGGATGGTTCCACGAATCCTCCACCACTTGGCATGAGCCGGTAAGGGTTTGTAACTATTGTGTGTGCTATATTGGCTGGGAATAAAGATTGCCCGCTAAAACCAACTTTTGTTTAGATACTCCATCTTTTATCGTTTACCATATTGGTCCCGCCTCAAGATCAATCACCTGCTTGATCCCATGCATATCTTCAAGAATGTGGCATCTACCATTTGGGAGCATTTGAATGGGACACGAGATTCCACAGGCATAAGGGAGGATCTACGTACCATAGGGAGGATGCGTGAAGCTTGGCCACAAGAGAGACCAAATGGGCATGTTTTTTTACCTCGTGCACCGTGGAGGTTATCAAAGCTAGAGATGGCGACAGTGAAGCGCGCTATTACTACAATTCGTACTCCCACTGGAAGCATGAGGTGTTTGAAGGGAGCCTTTACAAAGAGCAAAAAAAGAGGTGTAGAGCAATTATATGGCTTGAAATCTCATGATTGGCACAAGATGCTCCAAGTAAGTATTTTATGTGCATAATATCTTTTTCCTTTCAAATTTATGAGTGAATAATTATAAGCAACTAATCAACCACCTCCTCGTGGGTTCAATTCATACTACCTACTAGCATTTCACGTAGTGCATTGAAGGACGTGAAAGATTGTATTTACAAGATGGGCGAGCTTGTGAGGTACTTTACATGATACAAAATATGATGCGTATCAATGCTCCATGCAAGTTTGAATGCATATTGCTAATATGCTGTACTTTTTCATTTCTAGGTATGTGAGCTCAAAGGAAATAGATCCCACCATGCTTGAGAATGCTCGAGTTATGTCAGTGGAGGTGGTTTGTTTAGTGGAGGAGACATTTCCACATTCTATTCTCACAAGCCAACTACATCTTATAGTGCATTTGGTGGATGAGATTGCTATATGCGGTAGTATACATGCATGATGGTTGTTCTTCCTCGAGCGCTTCATGAAGACCTTGAAGGGCTTCATGAGACAAAATGCAAGACTCGAAGGTAGCATGGCCGAGGGTTGGTTGGTACAAGAGTCACTTGTATATATTTCTGAGTTTCTTGTTGATGTGGATAGCTCTCTCCCATGACTATGGAGAGGTGATGAAGACCTAAGGATGACCTCTATTGTGCCTCAAGGGAAAGGATGCAACAAAGTAATAGACACGGAGTTGCATAATAGTATCAACCTTTATTGCATGCTTAATAGTGATGTGATCAAAAGATGGGTGACAAGATACGAGGATGCAAAGGCAAGAAGACAAGAAGAAAGGGCCCTCTTTCGTACACACCATGGATCTCGTGTGCCATACCCTCAGTATCTAAGAGCACTTCCAAAGGATATTCATGTGGATTGGCTACTTGATGAAATGGAGAAAGCAGAGAAAGATGAGGGGATGCATACCACAATGGAAGAATGGGAGTATGCTAGGGGATGCATGAGCAAGGTCAGTATATAGAATGTTATGGATAAGTTAGGAGCTTTCAATAATTTAGATTGCTTATTTAATTGATTTTTTCTTGGTGTAGTGCACTATGTTCAATGCTATATGGTGTGAGGGCAAGCATTTTCGAACACAATGGATTAATGATAAGAGAAACACACAAGCTTGTGGCATCATTGCTAGCTTTGAGGGAGCCAATGGAGCCATGGATGATTATTGTGGCATAATCCAAGATACTATTAAGCTTGACTTTCGACGCTTCTTTGTGTATGTTTTGGATGTAAAGCGGTTTAAGGATGTGGTGGAAAGAGGCCCTAATGCAACAATCAAACGCCATGCAAGTGGCTTTGTAACTATTGACTCCACAAAGTTTTGGCAAAGTAGGAAGGACACACTAGTACTGCCGCAACAATGTGAACAGGTATTGTGCACACATATAAAAATACTTGCTTTGAAATATTTGATGCAATAAAAATAACATGATTGTATTTGTGTTTGAATTAGGTTGTCTATCAACCAATGGTGGATAATAATAGATGGTGGCATGTCACACCTATTATGCCATGTTCCAAAGTGATGTATAGTACATTTACTAATATGGAGCGTATGGAGGATGATCATGGCCATGGACGTGATGATGATTGTGATATGAGAGAGGAGGATGATCATGAGATAGGAGATACAGATATTGAGGCCATTACCCGTGAGGACGAGCCTACCATTGGTGATGCTGATTTCAATGAGCACGAGTAGCGCAAGTAGTAGTGGGTTGAATGTATTTGTAGATCTAAACACTTGTTTGGATTTTGAAGTAGATAGTTTGGCAAGGGTTGATCTCATTGAGGATGAGATTGAATCGTAGCCCATCATTGATATTGGCAAAACTATTTTACATATTGTCTCATTCTCCTCACCTCACTTAATTCTTGTATATGTGGGCTTGCAAAAAAGCATTGATGTTTTTGTTAAAATTATGTGCTTTGGTAATCATGGGCAATGTTTGGAAAGCAATGATGTACACCAAAATCTCACTTTTTGTATTCTCTGGTTTGCGTCTAAATATGCATCTAATTCCCAGTGTAAACACGCAAATAAATGCCCTAATACACACGCAAATAGATGGCTGATAAATGCAATGTTAGACGGGCCCTTATTTTCTCAGTTTAGATGCGCAAATAGACGTGTTAATACATGTGCAAATAGACGTGCTGATAAATGCAATGTTAGACGGGCCCGTATTTTCTCAGTTTAAACGCGCAAATAGACGTGTTAATACACACACAAATAGACGAGCTGTTAGACGTGCTATTAGACGCACTCATAATTCCTCTACTCAAGAAATGCCTATAGACGTGCCCGCTATTTTGCGCATCTACCAAGCGCGTCTATAGCTGCCTTATGTTGTTGTGTCACCCATCATGCCCTTAGATTCCATGTTCAAGTCAATCATGATCACCTCATCAACTATGATTGAAAGGCATACAAAGCTTGGAAGTCATTAGCCTATAACCAACGGTTGAGTGGGTGAGATGAAGTGCCACATAATCATTGATATCCTAATTGATATGGGCCCATGTACTTGTATGGCGACCAAGAAGCATTTATCCCCATAGCTTAAAACACAACCATTGAAGCTTAAATCTAGGAGCTTTTGAAGAGAGGTAATAATTTAAAGTAGTTGAGCTACAAGATCAAGGATACATATGTAACTATTAAAATTTAAAGCTTTAGCATACATTGTTGCTTGTCGTATGTGAATATTCTATGAACCCATTAGGTAAGGTTTGGAGTGAAAAAGTGCTCTTAGATTAAGAATGTATGCAAACTCTTAGTCTAAAGATTAAGAAACCAGCCAAATTCCAATAGAAAGGCACAGCCATTCAAAATTTAGAGGAAACCACATTGGCCTCTCATTCGTGGAGATACCTATCCTTGTGTCTACTCCCTCTCCCTTAGCATTTACTCACATGCAGATCTCCACATATTTTTTGGTACCCTTGCCCTTCTCGCTCTTTTGGTGGCCCTCTAAGATTTCATAACATTTTCCCTCTAATTTATTGAAAATTTTTCAAAAATCCCTTTGATAGGCCAAACATCTCCCAAAGCCCCACCAAACTATATTCCTCTTTCTTGGACTTTGGGACTATATCTCTTTTTGGAAGCAATGTGCAAAGAAACCAATACAAAAATGCATTATGGTATTGGGTCTATATTTAAACAAATATCTTATTTTGAGATCTTATCATATAGTACAAACTTTCTTAACAGAAAGGGGATGTGACACTTGTCTCAAACTATCCATATGTAGCTCGCACCATCATGCACCCAAGCCCTCCTTCAAAGTTTAAAAGTTATCTTCTCATTGCATAAGATCTCAATGAAGCTCTTCCTCCTCTTAGTAACATGAGAGTAGCATCAATAAAATCATTTCGAAAAAGAACCGAACATTTCTGAGTCCATAACACCCAAAGCGCTTGCACTTGTACTTCTTGCCACTTCCCCAGTGCTCTTGATGGAGTGTCTCCCAAGAGCAGGTATGCCTAATGCATAGGAACACCCATCTTCTTATAAGGTTCAAAACATTGATCATGTATCTATAGTTCATGAAAAGGCTGGGAATATCCTTTGTCTCCCTTTTGCAACATGCACACTTCCCATCCCCTCGCCCAATTCTTCGGGCTTTACCCTCTATCCAGACTCCCTTGTGCACGATGAGCCATAGCAAGCATGATTGTTTTTTCGGGATTTCCTTGTCCCACATCTTTTAAAACCTCCTTTCCCATTTTGCTGTCGAACCCCATTTTATCCATTCTCGATTGAGATCTGTGACTAGTTCCACTTGGTGCTCCTAAATGATGGGCAATGGGCTAAGTTGATTTTCCCCACCCATCTGAATTCTCTGATCGAAGGCTTGGCTCTTACTCCCATCCATGCTAGAGATTCCACATCCCACAGATTCTGTCATTCCTTGATTAGGTTGGTATCGAACCAGTTTAGACTAAATTATGTTGCTACCGCATCATCACTCTTCCACTTTCTGCTTGGTTTGTCCCACAAGTCCTACCAATATATAATTTCCTTTTTGTTAAGTCAGAGGGCCCCTTTGATAGAGCATTCGTTTGTAGTAGATGAATGATCAAGAACCAGACAGAGTCCTGGCTACAAAAGGTTCCTGTTTTCCTTGAAAAACCTTTCCAAAGGAGATGCAGCTTGAGAATTTCCCATGCTTTCCACATCCCCTTCCATAATTCAGATCCTTTAGCCACAGAGGGTTCCTTAATAAAGATTTTTGTGCCTTTAGGGAGATCTTTCCAATGTTTACATCTAGCAAGTTTGAGCTTTTTGATGTTTTTTCTCACCAGAAAGGCCTAGTCAATGTGAGGTGCCTCAAAGATCTTTATGATCCATTGTGCCATGAATCTTACCACCGCTGACATTTCCACATTTACTATACCCAAACCTCCTTTCTCTTTGGGCATTGTGCAAAATCTCCATTGCACCTTGGCCATCTTTCTTTGCCCCAAGTCACCTCCCCATAGGAAAGTCCTGAAGAGTGTATTGCTCTGATTCAGTGCTTTCTTTGAAGGGAAGCTACAGGAAATAAAGTAGATTACTAAAGGGTAGATGTAATGATTCAAAAAAAACTTTCTCCTGGCAATAGTGGCTTGAAGACATTGCCATTTTGAGATCTTCTCTTTGATTTTTTTTGTGACCCATTCCCACCTATTTTTGTTTGAGTAGCTAAAGCCCATTGGGATTACGAGCAACTTGGAAACCTCACCTTATTTAATTACTTTTCACCCCATTACTATAAGATTATTTGGTGGTTTTGATCTTGTGCCAAAATTATAGTCTTGTTGTGGTTGACCTTTGACCTAGAAGCTAGACAAAAGGTATTGAGGCAGTTTAGCAATGAGTCTACTAACTGTGGGTCATTTTTTGGGGTGAGTTTTGTGTCATTAGTGAATTGTTGGCACAGAATTTGTTTACTCCCTTCTAGTTGGATGCCCATGATAGTCCCTTTTTCAACTTCTCTTTGAATTGGCCACCCTAGTGAGTCAGCCACTATGGTGAAGAGTAGTGGAGACAGAGGGCATCCTTGTCTAATGGACCTCTTTAGAGAGAAAGCATCTGATGTTTTTCCATTGACTTCCACTTTTGCTTTTGCCCCTTGTAGCAATGCACTGACATAGCTCCTAAAGACAGGTCTGATTCCCATGTCATGTAGGGAATTGAGGATGAAGCCCCACTCTATCATAGGCTTTGTCAAAGCCGACTTTCATAAAGCATATGTCTTGCCCATGCTCTTCTGCATATTCCAGTCCTTCCCACAGTGTGAGGATTGTTTCAAGAATGTGTCATCCTTGTATAAACCCTTTTCCTTCCTTTGTAGTCCAGACCTACATTTTCCCTTTTAGTTTAAGAGCTAATACCTTGGCGAATATTTTGTAGCAGGTGTTCAGCATTGTGAGCGGCCTCCAATTCTTAAGCTCCTCCTTTGGACCCCCTTTCAGAATTAACTTAATCATTTCAGTGTTACTTCTAGAGTCAAGATATCCTTTCTCTATAGTTTCATGCCACAACATCATAATAAGGAAAGGGCTTAGAGTCTCCCAGTAGACATAAAAATTTTCAATTGGAAGGCTATCTTCCCTTGGTGTCTTCCCCTTTTCCATTTGATTTGCTACTGCCTTTAGTTCCTCCATTGTGACCTCCCTTTCCAGGAAGGTCATGTCAAAACCTACCTACCACTTTAAAATGGGCTTGACTACACCGTTATGCTGCTTCTTGCTTCCTAGTAGATGGGGTTTTTGGCTCCCCAATATCTGTTGGAAGTGTTGCACTATAGCTTGTAGAATCTGGTCCTGGTTGCTTAGTGTCTGCCCCCCCACATTGAGTTCTTCAATGCTTTCTTGAGCCTGTTTTTTCTTGAGCATCTTGAATATCCCTTTGTTTGCTCTATCACCTTTGCCTGCCCACCATTCTTTTGAATAGAGGGATGCCTATTGTGCTTCAACTAAAGCTTCTCTTTTGAGGTTTTCCTTACATTCTCTATACTTGATCTGACCTTATTCAATAGAATCTGCTTCTCTTGCTTTCAGTTCTTCCTCTAGTTTTTCCCTTCTCTCCCTTCTTGACTTTTTCGCTCTTTTCTTAATTGACTTAAGGAAAAAATTTTGTTCTCTTTGTTGCCCTAACCCATTTGTCAAAAGTGTTAGCTGTGCCCTCAATGGCCACCTGCAAAATGCGGCTAATTTTGTCCTTGACATAGGGTAGTTGAAAGAAGAAAGGGTCAGCCTTAAACCAAGACTTGCCTCTCCTTCCCTCCCCCTTATCCAGGTGCAAAAAACTCAAGTTATGATCTAAGAAAGGGAGAGTGGTGATCCCTTTTACTCTGAACATCGATGAATCCTCGTAAATGGATTTAGAAGCATAGATTCTGTTGATCCTTGCCTTCCTATGTAATGGTTTGCACTGGTTATTAGTCCTTATGAAAGCAGTTCCCTCTGAGATGTCGATCACTTCTGCTAATTTGTTAACATCCATAGCGTACAATCTCGCCGAATGCAGGGTAAGCAGTGATTAGAGCAGATTAGGCTTTATGATTTACTTCAATGGTTACATCCATGGAAGGAGTACACTACAAGCTTAGGGCGTTTGAGCCCCAAATACCCCAAGGCCAAAGATTGCAGGCAACATGCACAAGTTGTTGGTTCCAACTTACAGATTGTATGTTCTAGCTGCAAGCTGCGGTTAAGTGTCTCCCGGGAGTTAAGCCTTGCCACTCCAGGTTTTGAGCCTCATACAGGGGGTTCGAGCCCCGAATAGCTTAAGGCTTGCAAGCACGAGGCTAACACAAGCGCTATTTGTGAGCCGTTTAAGAACACCTCCTAATGCCAAGTTTGTCCCAAGCACTCTTATACGGTTAAGACAAGCACTATTTCTACTAGTACGGAGAGATGGAAAGAATAGCAATATGCCTTGGCACCCTATAGGCCCAAGATCCTTTTTATGTACAGAGAGATAGAGTGCTAAAAGGAAAAGTGTTGGCCCTCCCTTCAAAAGGTGACATGTATAAAAGGCCAAATTGTTCACTTTGGTCTTTATTGTTGTTTGCACAAGTTTGAATACAAGCTCCCTTTTCTCTTCCAAGAGTGTTTTGGGTGTTTCCTTGTTTCCATTGTAGTGCCCTTGTGTTTGCCACTTCATCCCCCTTCACTCTCCTCTTCCCTTCTCCTTCTCCTTCTCCCCTCTCTTCTTCCCTCTCCCCCTTCCCTCTTTCTCTCGTGGAAATACATTGCAACAATCCAAAGGCTACTTGAGTGACACATGGCTCGTGCTTGGAGTGTATTGCTCTCACAAGGAGTAGCTTGGAGTGGAGGCTCCATTGGAATCTCTTCAACATCCCCACCACATGAGTCACCATCGAGACCACACATTTTTGCCACTGCTACCGTCGGGAAGTGGAAGTATGCTTTTGCATTGCACTAGTGTTCTTTTGTTACCTACCCATTGCACAAGGCTTCAAGCTTAACTTGGAGCTTGAATTTTAGAAGAGGAAAGGGTGAAGAAGTGAGAGTTTTGGATGGAAAAGTTATGAAAGCTGTCATTTTCTATTGGAGAGACTTTTTTAGCATTGGGAGCTTGTTTTTTATGCCTTTTAAGTGTTTTGAGGGAAAGATAAAAGTCCCCTACTGCAAGGCCCTGATATCCCTCAACATCCACTGACCCAGTCTAAGAAGGCCATAAGGTAAGGTGATGGGTCTGACCAGGTGCTTATCCAGGATGGTTCCAATGAGGAGAGAGCCACCCTTGCCACCTCCTCTGCTCCAAACATGCTTTCACCTAGGGTGACCCTGAGGCTCCCTCAAGTACCTCCGAGCTTAGAGGTAAACAAGCCACTGCAGGCCCAAGGCCTAGCACCCCCACCCTCGAATAAGGAAACCTATCCTGGCCCGGTCCCAAAGAAGCAATACATAATAGAGGCTCAGAACTTGGTACGGGACTGCCAGGAGAAGTTTGAGCAAAGAGTCAAGGTGAGTAGAGGTCGAATACTATCCCTCTAGCCTAGCTAATGGACCACCGAGGGGAAAAACCACTCAAGGAGAGAGAGATAGGGACAGTGGAGTTTGAGAGAACGTACAAAAGAAAGCAATATGGAGGGTTGGGAGAGAGAGAGAGAGAGAGTCTGTGTAAGAGAGAGTGAAGTATATTTTGACCCCTTCTCTAAAAGTCTTTGTGGAACTTTGACCCCTTCTCTAAAAGTCTTTGTGGAATTTGTAGTTCCATTTCTTGTCTATTACAACTTTACATTAGAGAACTAAAGAGTTTTTGTGGAACTGTAGTTTCATTTCTTGTCTATTACAACTTTAGAAAACACATAAGTCTCTATGGAATTAAATTTCCATCACTTGACTATTACGTCATTAGAGAGAGCATATGTCCTCTAAAGTGCCTACTATGGCATTGGCTTCATGAAGACAAGCAGACTTTAAACCTACAGGCCATGCGTAACTAGGGCTGGCATCGCAAATCTCCTCACAGTCTCTCCTCACAACCTATTTCGAATCTTCCATTGACTTGTAAGCATTCAACAACTCCTCTTTCCTCTCTTGGCTTTCCTCATCTTCACCATTTTTTTCAATACAGCTTCTAGCCACCGCCATATCCTGTATGAAAATTTAACTCATTAGCATAAGAAGTACATGATTAAAAGAAGTAAAAAAGAAAGCTAGGGATATTCATCTCTTCTGTTGAGTTCAAATCAAGTAGCCATGTGCGTAACATATCCTCCTCGAATGATTTTCCCTTCATTGGTCCATACAAAAGGGATCTAAGATAGAATTTGAGTTTAGTAAATGAAGTCGCGTAGTAACTAGTCAGAAAGTGAGAGAAGGAGAGAGAGGGAGCGATAGCGAGGGATGCACAGTGAGCCGCCCCTCCTTCAAGAGTGATAGAAAGTGAGGGAAGACATAAAGTGAAAGATGAATTACAAGTTAATGAGAATGACTAGGATGTAAGAAATAAGAGAGTGTTTGTGGAAGGACTAGGATGGAAGAATACAAGTGCACTAAGGCACGATGTGTTTGCTATGATAAGGATAAGGGTTGGAATAAAGTGAGTGAAGCATTGGGAATGCTCTACTTTAAGTGAGTGGAGACTGTCCAAGTGACACTTTAACCAGTAGTGTGTAATGAAAGGTTTGGAATAAAATCTTGCAGAGCATTGGGAATGCTGTACTTTAAGTGAGTGGAGCATTGGGAATTGATACTTTGGAGTGAAATATATTACAAATAATTATTATGTTCTTCTCATCACACATTTATTTCCAAATAATCACATCATCACATATTCATATCAAAATTCTCATCACACAAGGTTATATTTCCAAATAATCACATCATCACACATTCATATCATAAAATTGTGTCCATGAAATAAATATATAGATATCATGACTAAATGCCACTTAAATAATATTAAGTCATAAATTGGTGTATAATCAACAAAAACAAATCATGATTCATACATTGCAACAAATAAATGTCAATCATAATATTCATGGAATAAACAACATCATGAGAATATGCTCCTCATGCATATATACAAAAACAACATCATACATGCATCACAACTCTTCTGATGCTTTCAGTGGAGACTGTGGCAACTCTTTTGATGCTTCCAATGGAGGCGGTGGTGCTCTAGATGTACACTCAGTCTCTACTTCTTCTGTAGTATGTAGTGCTTTCGGAGTAGACTCAGTATCCTCTTCCTTAAATGCAAGCAAAGGCTGTGACAACTCTTCTAATGCTTCCCGTGGAGGCTGTGGTGCTATAGGTGTACACTGAGTCTCTACTTCTTCTATAGTGTGTAGTTCTTTCACAATAGACTCACTCTCTACTTCCTTAAATGCAAGCTCTGGTATTGCTTCAGTTGCACGTTGTATTCTAATGGCAGCAATTAGGTCTCAAATGATTTCAGCCCTAAACAATTGTATATCCTCCTCTGAATATTTGAGCTCCAAAGAGTCTTTTGATGAGACCTATGACTTAAGTGAGAAAATTTCTTTGAAAATCAACATGTAGTTATAGGCAACTCTCCACCCACAATTATGCCCATCTTCTTGCTCTACTACTAAATGCCTTTGGAAGTCTAGTGAGTCTTTGTACTATCATGTCTCTCTGATATTAGATATCAACTTCTCAACCAACCTACTCATCATGACATATTAAAAAAACTTAGTGTGTCTATTACATAAGGTACATAATATAGAAGTAACAACATATTAATAGAATACTTACGCTTGCACTGAGCCATGAAAGCATGCAATCGAGTTGACAAGCAACAATAGTTGTCTTCAAGGTCCCAAACCACCAGACTCCAATGTTCCCTACACGAATAATTAAGAACCATTATTATTTAACACAATGTTGCCAGTATAAGATGAAAATAAAGGTTGCCATGATACATCTCGTGATATGCCATAAATAGGACTCGCATGCCATCTAAATGTAAAGGCTGTAACCATTTACAAACATCAGCTATCATCTTTCTGCTATCGCTTAGTATAGGAGAAAAGAGGGAATCCAACATATACACACGGTTTTGTACGAATCTACAAAATCATGAGATAACTATACTGCACCAACAAATAAATGAATATTAGCTTATTAGATTTAATCAAAATATTGAATTATCAAGCAGAGAAAAAGTTTGTATCAAACCTGAGAATGGCCATCATAACATTGTTATTGACCTCATTTGAAGCTCTAGAGAGGATTGAAATCTCCTCTCCACCAAATTCAAGATATTGAGGTCTATGTTGAATCATAACCCTAACATTAAAAGAGCTCAATGAAGCCACGTTTGTAGAGTTGAGGTCTTCTATCCCCTTTAACTCTTTGATGGCATTCATTTCGCACTCCTCTGAGCCATTATCTATTTGACTTGTGGGAGGGTCCATTATTTTGCCCTTAATGATTGCTCAAATGGTACATGTTATAAATGCATAGAGATGCAAGTCCGTATATGTTGACAGTGTGGTGTCATTTTGTATCTCAAAAATTTGACCAAGTATCAAAACGCAATTGTAGCCCACCCTCCATCCACAATTGTAGATGTGGCTATCCTCTTGATGTGATACCTGACATGTTATATACTCTATTTGTTGTGCCAAGTCACGTTGCTACATTACTGTGTCGATAGCACCTACCAAATTTTGAGCCGATCTGTACATCAAAACATATAACAAGAGTGAATATGTGCATTGCATATCAATCTACATGTCAAGAAGTGACAACAAGTGTAGTCTATACTTACTCTAACACAATGCCATGGACGGATGTCATTGAGTTGGCAAAGAAGCACTTCTTAGCAAAGATGTCCACGACCACCAAACTCCAATGTGAGCTACATTATCAATAAGGAATAATTAATGTGTTTGAGACAATTCTAGCAACGCAATAGAAAAAACAAGTAGGGTTTGTTGCTTACTTCTCATAATATGTTGTAAAGATAACTCGTGCCTCATTCATAGGAACATGCTTCAACCACTTGCCAACATCATCTATGGTTTCTTTTTTGTTGTTAAGCACTTCAGAAATAAGAGGATCGAGCATATATGAAACTCTTTGTATATTTTGAGGAAAATCTGCTATAACATTACTATATTTTAAAAAAAATTATTAGCTTCTTGGGTTTAATCAAAATACGCAAGTATAAAGCCAAGGAAGAGGCTGCATCAAACCTGAGGATGGTTGTAATGACTTTGACATTAACCTCTTTCTTAGGATTCAAGAGGATTAAAATCTCTTCTTCACCAAATTCAAAAGTATGAGGTTGTTGTCGAATTAACAACATAGCGTTGAATGAACTTCCAATCTGCTACAATAGAGTCATATTTTTATGACTCATCTTATTGAGAGAGTAGTCTACATCGTATTCTTCTTCACTTGCTATTTCTTCTACATCTTCCTTTTGCTATAAAAATATAAAAAAGTTATGAGATTTACACATCCCAAATAAAGGCTTAAACAAGCATAGAAATATAAAGATAAGATTTCATACATGCTACAATGTAGTCATAATTTTAGGTTATTCTAGTGGAGGGAGAAGAGGATAGAGAGAGAAAGTGAGTGGAGAGAGGGGAGGGGAGGAGAGAGAGATAGGAGAGGAGAGAGAGCCTGAGGAGTGAGGGGAGGGAGAGGAGAGAGAGAAATTGAGGGAAGAGAGAGGATAGAGAAGAGAGATAAGGAGGACCCTAGGCGGCCGCGGCCTCCACAGGTGAGAGAAGTGAGAGGAATGAGGGGAGGAGTGAGAGAGAGAAAGTGGGGGGAGGGTAGGTGAGAGAAGTGAGAGGAATGAGGGAAGGACAGAGAGAGAGAAAGTGAGGGGAGGGTAGGAGAAGGGGAGGAGAGGAGAGATAGATAGAAGGTGAGAGAAGTGAGAGGAATGAGGGGAGGAGAGAGAGAGAGAGAGAGAGAGAGAGAGTGAGGGGAGGAGAGAAGAGAGAGATAGAAGCCCTGGCGGCCACGGCCCCCAGGGATGAGATGAGAGTGAGAGGAGTAAGGCAGGGAGAGGAGTGAGAGAGAGGAGGGAAGGGGAGGGGAGGAGAGAGAGAGAGGACTCCTGGGGGCCATGGCCCCCACGTGAGAGAAGAGGGAAGGGAGTGAAGAGGACATAGAGAGAAAGAAGAGTGAGAGAGAGAGTAGAGAGGTGAGTTAGAGTGGAAGACATGCGAATAGAGAGAGAAGAGAGGTGAGAAGATGTGATGGAGAGGGGAAGGTACACGACTAGAGAGAGAGGAGAGATGAGAAGACTTTAGGGAGAGGGGAAAGTACGCGACTAGAGAGAGAGGAGAGATGAGAAGACTTGAGGGAGAGGGGAAGGTATGCGACTAGAGAGGGAGCTCCATTAGAGAGAGAGAGAGAGCCCACTACATAGAGAAGAGGAGAGGAGTAGAGGGAGAGAGGTCAAATTCTTACAACTAAGAGTAGAATGACCCACGAGCAAGAGTGATAAACAAGAGCCTACCATGAGCAAGAGTGACAAATAAGAAGCGACATATGAGAAGAATGAAGAGGAATGTACGAGAAGAATGTCGAACACAAATCGTACCAAGAAGAACACAAATTTGAATTCAAATTTATCTAGAAGAATGAATTCAAATTTCCCTCTCTTTTTTTAAAATTCAAATTTATTTTCAAATTTCCCTCTTTTTTTAAAATTCAAATTTATTCATGAGTGGGAGGAGTGGGCTAGTTTTTCTTATATATACTCTTCTTTCCATTCATTCATTCTCATTCTCTCCTGATTTCATTGAAGCAACCAAGAGCGGAAGAGCAAGGACAAGCGGAGCCTTACTTTTTTCACTTTTTCCAGGTACTTGCAATTCTTTTTCTTTACTCGCAATTCTACAATTCTTCTTGTAATTCTTTTTCTTTACTTACAATTCTTTTTCAATTAGTTTCTTGTTAGAGTTTTTGAGTTCTATTTCAATTAATTTCTTATTGAAATTTGTGTTTTAAATTTGAAAAGAGAGATAGAGAGAAAGCGAGAGCTAGAGAGAGAGAGGAGACACAGAGAGCAGGAGATTAAGAGAGAAAAGAAAGGAGGGAGAGAAAGTAGGAGAGAGAGTGAGAGAGAGAGAGAGTGAGTGAGTGAGAGAGAGAAAGAGAGAGGAGAGAGAGAGAGAGAGAGAGAGAGAGAAAGAGAAGGAAGAGAGGGAGGGAGGGAGAGAGATTAAGCGAGAGAAGAGGGGTGGAGGGAGAAAGAGAGAGAGAATGAAAACTCAAAGAGTAAAAGAGAGAATAAAAACTCATGGTAGCCGTGGCAGCAAGAGGAGGGGGTTTTTTAAGTAGGAATTACAATTGTTTTTAAATTAGTTTCTTATTTGAGTTTTTGAGTTCTATTTCAATTAGTTTCTTATTGAAATTTGAGTTTGTAAATTTGAAAAGAGAGAAAGCGAGAGAGAGAGAGAGAGAGAGAGAGAGAGAGAGAGAGAAGAGGAGAGGCGAGGTAGAGAAGGAGAGAGAGGGAGGGAGATTAGGAGAGAGGGAGGGAGAGAAGAGAGAGAAAGAGAGAGAAAGAAAGAAAGAGGAGGGAGAGAGGGCCATTAAGAGAGAGATGAGGGGAGGAAGAGAAAGAGTGAAAGAGAGTAGGGAGAGAGAGAGATTAAGAGATAGAAGAGGAAGGAGGGAGAGAAAGAGAGAGAATGAAAAGTGTTGCCGTCAAAGGAGAGAGTAGAGAGTAGGGAGGGAGCTAGAGAGTAGAGAGTGTAGAGTAGGGAGGGAGCTCCTGAGGAGGGGGGGGAGAGAGAGAGAAATAGAGAATGAGAAATGAGAGAGAGAGAGAGAGAGAGAGAGAGAGAGAAAGAGAGAAAATGAGAAATGAGAGAGAATAGGGAGGGAGAGAAAGAGAGAGGAGAGAGGGAAAGAGAGAAATTAAAAGAGAGAAGAGGGGCTCTGGGCAGCCGTGGCTGCCAAAGGGAGAGAGTAGAGAGTAGGGAGGGGGAGAGAGAGATAGAGAGATAGAGAATGAGAAATGAGAGAGAGAGAGAGAGAGAGAGAGAGAGAATGAGAGAGAGAATGAGAAATGAGAGAGAAGAGTAGGGAGGGAGAGAAAGAGAGAGAGGAGAGAGGGAGAGAGAGAGAGAGATTTAGAGAGAGAAGAGGGGCTCCTTAAATGAGAGAGAAGAGTAGGGAGGGAAAGAAAGAGAGAGAGGAGAGAGGGAGAGAGATTTTAAGAGAGAGAAGAGGGTCTCCTGGCAGCCGTGGCTACCAGAGGGAGGGAGGGAGAGAGTAGCGAGGGAGAGGGAGAGAGAGAGAGAGAGAGAGAGAAAAATGAGAGAGAAGAGAGGAAGGAGACTGATGGAGAGAGAGAGGGAGAGAGAGAATGAAACTTCTGGCTACCGTGGCCACCAAGGGAGGGAGGGGGAGAGAGAGAGAGAGAGAGAGAGAGAGAGAGAGAGAGAATGAAACTTTTGGCGGCCATGGCCGCCAAGGGGGTGACGCCACCAAGGGAGGGAGGGAGAGAGAGAGAGAGAGAGAGAGAGAGAGAGAGAGAGAGAGAGAAATGAGAGAGAAGAGGGAAGGGACAGAAAGAGAGATTAAGAGAGAGAAGAGGGACAGAGGAGAGAGAGAAAGGGAGAGAGGGGGGAGGGAGAGAGAGGGAGGGAGGGAGGAAGGGAGGGATAGATTAAGAGAGAGAATTAAGAGAGAGAGAGAGAGAGAGGGGGGGGAAAGAATGACAAATCCTAGCGGCCAAGAAGATAGAGGGAGGGAGGTAGAGAGGGTAAGAGAGAGAGAGTGTGTGTGAATTACAAGTCCTAGGGGGAGAGAGAGAGAGAGAGAGAGAGAGAGAGAGAGAGAGAGAGAGAAAGAATTACAAATCCTAGGGAGAGAGAGAGAGAGATGAAGAGAGAGAATGATAAATCCTAGCAGCCATGGGAGGGAGAGAAAGAGAGACTTGAGACAACCTAAGAGAGAGAATGAGTGGGATGAGGAGAGAGAGGGAAAGACATAAGAGTTGAGAGAGAGAGAGAGATTAAGAGAGAGAATGAGGTGTCTTGACTATGGCTACAGAGAGAATTAGGAGGAGAGAGAGAGAGAGAGAGAGAGAGAGAGAGAGAGTTCAGAGGAAAGAGAGAAAGTTTTATATATTTACATGTTTTATATTATACTTTTAAAAATTTATAAAAGAGTGAATTTATGGTTTGTTTTGAATGTGAGATAATATTTTTATATATATTCATCTTTTAAATTGAAAAATGTTAACTTTTCTTTAGATACTTGCTCTTCATTTCTCTCACATGCAGGTTTAGCCTCTACATCAAAACCCCTTCTTTTGCATATTTAACCCTCTTAAACCCCAACACATTAAAATGAACACAAAGAAAGAAATTATTTATTGCTTTCTTTCCTTCGACGGTTGGTTTAGCATAGATTAAATTGCCTTAGAGGAGAGACAATTCTCCAAGTTGCCAATCGAAGCCATGCCCAAATTTTTCTAACTAGTTCCTAATCGTTCTCAGTCCCTTCACTCACATGCGGTTTCACACTCATAACATGCTCTTAAATAAGACCTTTCACCATTTACCTGCAAGCTTATTAGTGGGCAGATTGCATGAGCAGATAGCAGATATCAGTGAACAGATTACATGCCATGGGGCATATTGGAGCTTGATGACTATAGTGGTCATTTTATTTCATTGTAAATCTTTATTGGTTATTTTTAATGCATTTGTACGAATATTTAAGCTCATCTATTGTCATAAAAAACCTTGTAAAGCCTTCTAGGCTATTTTTCACATTTATTGCCATATGAAGCGCCTTGTATTAAACCCAACCATTCACTATTTAACGAGTATCAGTGGGCTGATTAAGTGGATATTAGTGGAACATTTTTTAGTGGGTAGATTGCATTAGTTGGGTATCAGTGGACAAATATCAATGGATGGACAAATTACATGTCATCAGGAAGATTAAAAATTATGTTTGAGTACTTTCAGGATGCACAATATGCACCTCAGATTCAAGGATCTTCACATGAAGGAAATCAACCACAAACTTCGATGCAAGGGCAAGAAGAACATGCACACTGTCATGAACGTGTAGAACATGAGCGCAAACTTCTAGAGCAAGAAATGATGGATGTCACTAAGGATGATGAGTGCATGGGAATTTTAAAAAATTGAAGAAGATCAAGGTCAATACACTGCAGTTATGGTAGAAGCTCTTGCTGGCAAACCACGACGTGAAATGCAAAAGGCTAGTACTGCAAGAGCCATGGTTCAAAGCATTAAAAAAAGGCATCGTCCCACTATAAAGAAAGATCATGTGGATGGAAAACGGTTAAAAGAAGAGAAAGATGAAGAAGACTTAGAACCCAAAGCTGAAGATGATTAGGGTGAACTCACATCAATCAAAAATCTCAATCCATGAAGCAGTAACAGATGATGATGTGGGATATATTTGGCGTCAAAGGACATGGTTTGTGAATGCCAGAGATGTGGAAGCTATAGCCATCTTTACTAATAGCCGAAACCTTGATATATCCTATGCACTGCAAATATACAAGGCTTTGAGAGATGGAAAGAAACCTATGGCAAGCAACGTGGTCTTGCATCCAATAATGTTTTGTCCAATCAAAAATAGCTTTTTGGATCAAATTACATTTACAGGACCTACACATTTTGAGGAAACCTTCACTCAATTCTTTAAAGACACTCTTAAAAATATTCCACATGAACAAGGCCAAGAGGCACAAGGTGAGAATATGTTGAAGGAAGCAAAGAAGGAATTCCTCCTTAATTGCATGCTCCATCCCATTGATGGTCAACATTGGGATTATGCTTGTCATCAGATCGCCAAAGAAGCAAAGGAGGTCAAAAGACTCACTTCAGGACAATTTGCAAATATATATTCATTCCATTGTTATCCTGCAACCATCTGTATATTCAAGCATGAGATAAAGTATTTGATTGAGTCCGAAAGACTTAATCATTATGTCCATGGAAAGCGTAAGATATCCTCAACATCAGAGGTCTTACAAAAGGGACTTCAGAGTTCAGAGGCATTGCAGATTGATTCAGTGGGCAGATAGCACTTGATTTCACACACACATGCCATCATTGTAAAGCCTATTCAGCTATCTCACGGCATCGTGCACATCATTCTTCAGCCTTGTAAAGCCTCTTGGATATTCCCGGCATCATTGCCACAAGCCTTGTAACATAGATTAGAGATTTCACTTGGCATCTTCAGTGTATTTGTAGTTGATTCATATAGAGATTTTCAAGACACTTTTTGAGTACATTTTTTGCACCATGTCGACTAGCAACCTCAATGTGGAGGCATCTGCTAAGTTAGAAAACTCCAATTATGGTACATGGAAATACCGAATGGAGACCATTCTTGTGCTTCAGGACAAATGGGAGTATGTCGATGGGTCTACACCTAGACCATTGGCCGATCCAGCCACTATGTATAAACCCTCTATATCACGTGCGTTCAAGGCCTATATTTAAAATCCCTTATCTGTAAATTTTTTCATTAATAAAATGTACCCCTTTTCAATACAAATCTGTAAATTTTTTCCAAAACTATTTTAAATAGTCCCTTATGTATATTAATTTCTGTAAATTTTAGGAATAAAAAATATCCTTCTGTCGAACTCACGTGATAGGGTTACATATGATGAGTGACCCCCCCGAGGATCCAGCCACCAGTAGCTCTACTTCATCTATTGTCACAGCACCAGCAATGGAATCTACATCGGGATCTACATCTACACAAACAGTTTTTGCACCTGTAGCAGATCCTGCCATTGCCCGAGCTCAAGCAAAATGGGATAAGAAAGACAAGTATGCCTATCACTTGATCAAGCAGAATGTGCAAGATGTCATGCTAGGATAGCTCAACACAGTCAAGACATCAAAAGAAGCATGGGATATATTCGCAGCTCTCTACGAGTCTAAGAACACATCCAGGATTCTCACCCTAAGAAACCAGATCAATTAGAGTTTCCACAACAGTAGTGAAACCAGTCATGCTTATGTACTCTACATAAAAGACTACAACAATCAACTTGCAGTAGCAAGAGAGACTATGAACCCCGCAGAAATGGTTCAAGTCATTCTAAATGGACTAGGAGAGGGATACAAGAATCTAGTCTAGAGTATTTCCATCCAACAGCAAATTCCAACACTGGAAGAACTTCAGTTAGTTCTACTTGGTAAAGAACTCAAGACTCAGGCAATTCAAGCACGTAAAGGTCATTCTAATGATCAGGCATTCACAACTTCAGATAGAAGCAAAGGCAAAGGTAGAAACAGAGGTAGATCATACCAGAAAAGTGGTCATCATCAACAAAATCAAAGTCAGCATCAACATCAACATCAGCATCAGCATCATCCTCAACAAAATCAAAATCAGCAAAGAGGAAATCAATCCAATCGAGGAAGATTCCAAGGACAAGGGAATGCATCCACCAAGGTGTCAAACATTCAGTGCAACTACTATAACAAGTTTGGACATATGAAAGAGATTGCCGCAAGAAACAGTACGACCAAGGCGGTCAATTTAGCAATAATCGAGGGAATTCTCGAGGAAGAGGAAATCATCATGGTGGACATTCTAGTCATAGTCATTTTGCAAATGAACATGGAAATATGTTTCTTGCAAGTGAGGAATTGCATCAGACTAATACAATGCACCTAGACATTGATTTCAATCCCAAAGAGGATTACAGTTATCAAGTCGACCAAGTGGAATAGGATCCTTGGTACATCGACAGTGGTGCATCATCTCATATGACAAATCATCAAGAATGGTTCATAGAGCTAAAATCATTAGAAGGACAGAAAAATGTCATCTACACAGCAGACAATACACCGAATCCAGTTCAAGGGACAGGTGTTATCCCTATGAACAATTTCACTAGTACAAAAGGACTAGTCAAAGATGTGCTCTATGTTCCAAAGCTCAGCAAGAACCTTTTGTCAGTAGGTCAAATGATGGAACACAACTACATAGTCATCTTCGACGATGATGAATGCACTATCAGAGACAAATCTAAAAGACGTCAGCTAGTAGCAAAAGGTGTCAAGGAAGGATGCTTATACAAAATGCTAGCTACAGTACCGGATAAGCATGCCATGTCAGCTCAAATGCAACCGATGTCACTATCTGCAAAATGGCACAAGAGATATGGTCATGTCAATTTCAAGTACTTGTTAGATCTCAGGAATCAGAATATGGCAATTGGGATTCTAAAGCTACAGTTTCTTAGAAAGGTTTGTGAAGCATGCTGCTTCGGCAAACAAAAGCGAACCAACTTTGTTAGAAGTACCTCTTGTGCACGAGGTATTCTTGATTTGATTCATACAGATGTATGGAGTTATGCCCAGACCCGCAACATCAATGGTTCACTTTATTACTTGACATTCATCGATGACTAATTAGATATTGTTGGGTCTACTTTCTGAAAGAGAAATCTGAAGTGTTTTCCAGATTTCAAGAATTCAAAGCCATGGTAGAAAACCGGACAGGCAGAAAGATCAAGGTCATGAGATCAGACAGAGGAGGTGAATACATGTCTTCAGCATTCATGAACTTTTGCAAAAATCATGGCATACGAAGACAATTCACATGTGCAGATACTCCTTAGTAGAATGCAATAGCTGAAAGAAAGAATGGGACTTTAGCAGATAGTGCTAGAGTAATGCTTAGTGAAAAGCATCTTCCGAATCAGTATTGGGCAGAAGCAATAGCTACAGCTAACTACTTGCTTAATCAGCTTCCTACCGAACCCATACAAGGTATGACTCCTTATGAAGCATTCACTGGACACAAGCCATGCATTGGGCATCTCTGCATATTTGGTTGCATAGCATATGCCCACATACATGATGATCATCGTAGGGAATTGGATGCAAAGTCATGCAAATGCATCATGGTTGGCTACAGTGAAGAAAGCAAAGCATACAGATTGTATGATCCCATCAACCGCAAAGTCATTATCTCCAGAGATGTAATCTTTGATGAGGAATCAGAATGGAAAACCTCACTTACATAGGAGATAGAAGCATCGACTTCACAGTCATCTACAGAACAGGTTGATGAAGAAGAGCAAGAATTGCCCAAGAACACCCCAAGCAGAGCCACAACAGCTCAAATGGTCTACTAGGAAAGCAGACCACCAGCCAGATTGACATATGCTCAGAAAGGCAAAGCAATTCAGGTGGAAACCACCAACTATGCTCTTATGACTACCATCATGGCTACAAAAGAGCCAGTGTACTTCGAAGACGCAGTAGACAAGCCAAAATGGCAAACTGCTATGAATGAAAAAATGGATTCTTTGTATAAGAACAATACTTGGGAATTATGCGACCTTCCACCAAGAAAGAAGGCCATTGCAAACAAATGGGTATACAAAGTGAAGTACAATCCAGATGGCAGTATTCAGAGATACAAAGCCAAATTAGTTGCAAAAGTATTTTCACAACAATATGGTCAAGACTATGATGAGACTTATGCTCCAGTAGCAAAGATGGATTCCATATGGTCCTTGATATCACTAGCAACACTCAGCAAATGGAATGTGTATCAGCTCGATGTCAAGAATGCATTTCTCAATGGTTATCTAGACGAGGAATTCTACATGCAACAACCAGCCAGTTATGTTGAACTAGGAAAGGAGAAAAAGGTTTGCCATCTCAAGAAAAGTCTCTACGGCTTAAAGTAAGCACCCAAAAGTTGGTATAGCAGAATTGACAAGTATTTTGCTGATCTGGGATACATGAAGTCTAATGCAAATCATACTCTCTACTACAAAATTCAAGGGGAAGACATTACTATTGCACTTTTGTATGTAGATGATCTGATTGTGACAGGAAACAAGGATAGCTTCATCAAAAAACTAAAACAAGACTTATCTATAGAGTTCGACATGCAAGATCTTGGACTTATGCACTATTGTCTTGGAATTGAGTTATGGAGAGATTCAGATAGCACATTTATGAGTCAGGTCAAGTATGTTGACAGTCTCCTGAAGAAGTTACATATGGTAGATTGCAAGATTGTAGCCACTCCCATGGAACATAGTTTGAAACTTACTAAAGATTTAAAAAAGCCTATAGTCAATGACAGATACTACAGGCAACTCATCAGATCTCTTATATATCTGACAATCACACGGCCAGATATTTGTTATATGCAGTAAGCTCACTAGCACAGTTTATGGCAAATCCAAAATAGTTTCACTGGAATGCAGCCAAAAGAGTCTTGAGATACATTAGAGGTACAAGACAGTTTTGGATAGAATACACAGGAAGTCATCCATGGTTGCATGGATACTGTGATAGTGACTATCATGAGACCAGGAGATCGACACAGGGATATGCATTTTTCCTTGGTCAAGGTGCTATATCATGGTTGTGAAACAAACAGCCAACTGTTTCTTTGTCTTTGACTGAAGCAAAATATAGAGCACTCACTACAGGTGCATGTGAGGCTATATGGCTCAGAATACTATTGCCAGAAATAGATTACTTTGATGAGTCAAAGCCAACAACAATATACTGTGATAATCAATCAGCTCAAGCATTGGCCAAAAATCCAGTATATCACTCCAGGACAAAGCACATTGATGTCAGAGAGCACTTCATCAGAGAAAGAGTGTTACTTGGTGACATCACACTGCAGCATTGTGATAGCAAAGAAAATGTTGCAGACATCTTTACCCGACCAGTCGGTAAAGAGCTATTCAAGAAACATCGACTAGCTCTTGGTTTGATGCAGAGGAAGGACATTCCCATTAAAGGGGTGTGATGGAATGTAATGCTCAGTCCTTCTTCGATTCCGCAGAATCATCATCTTGAGGGAAGGCCTACTTCATGATGTTGATCTTGAGGGAAGGTGTTGAGAGTTCATGCTCAACATCATGTGATGATGTGTGCATAGCACCATCACGTGATCATATGTGCATAGCACTAACCTTATAGAGTGCTATAAAGGGGGGACGAGCATTTTCTGAGCAAAATCTTCCGAGCGTCCGAGCGAAGGAAAAAAGCTTCTTCCAACTATGCATAAATATGGCAAAAATCGATCAGAAGAAAACATAGTTTCACTTAGAAATATGCAAAGTATTATAGCAATGCCTATTTTATACAAAAATCTTTAGGTGAATCTGTAGGAATGGTGAGAGCATAATGGGATGGCTTTTGAAGAAACCCACAGGTAGAGTAGACTTCTCTATGAAAATTCCCTTATGATCCTTTTTACAACTTTTACTTAATAGGGGGTGACATTGAAAACCCTCTCTCAACCTATCTTCATGAAAGAGTTTCTTCAAAGAAAACTCATTGAAGCAAGCCATCTAGGTAGTTTCGCCAGCGAAACCCCTTTGAAGCAAGTCTCCCAAGGTAGTTTCGCTGGCGAAACTACCTTGGACAGCACTTTTAAAAGTGACATAACTTTCATATCCAATGTCCAAATATAGTCATTCAACCACTCAAATTGATCAAAACACCCCATTTGAGCACATCTATGGAGTTATATTTTGGAAAATCTTTCATATATAGTATTAAATATTACATGTATTTTATGAGAGTGATATATAAGCCTAAGTTAATACTTATTTATAGTAATTTAAACTTCTTTAGAAACATGTCCATAAATATGCTATAAAAACACTAAAAAGATATTGTCATATGATATAAATGTGTTAATAAGTAATTATATATGCATAGTATTATTACATTGAGAGTGATTATGAGGAATGTTTCTTAAAGGAATCAACACTTTTTTAAGGTAATAACAGGGGTACAAAGGGATGTCTCTAAATAAGAAAATTATGTTGTGTAAAAATGAATGAGTGACTAGTCCGTATATTTTTATGATAAAGGGATCTAGTTCTAGTGAAAATAAAAGTGTAAAAACCATGTTTCCAAAGAAAAACATTTTTAAAAATCTCTTGAAAAACACGCTCAGATAAACCTGCTCATAGGTTTTTGCTCATAAAATTGACGCATCCCTATAAAGGAAAGGGTTAGATCCCCTAGCCCTAACCCTAAAAGGGTTTGTATATATTCAACTAAATCTAGTGTACAGTTAGTCATTTGTGGTGTGCTCTCTAGCTGTGCCCTCTCTCCTCATCTCCACTCTTCTCCTCTCCCCTCTTCATATTTTGTCATATACCACCATTAGCAAAGTGGCAATTTGCAACATTGTCATTTTTGTTGATAAACAAGACAAAAGCCATGCAGGTTACTCTAGAGCGCGCATATTCATCAGATTTGAAGATCTATAGTGGTGTTTATGCAGCAAAGAGAGGCAAGAGAGAATGTGGCATAGCGATTCAATCTCTTGAATCATTCTTCTTGTGTATGCGGAGTCCCAACCCTGATCACTCCTTACAAAAGAACATAAGAGGGAATTCAAATAATTTGAGATTGATGCTAGAAGAGCAAGATATTCCCAAGTCCATACATTATCAAAAAAACAACTATGGAAGTCCAGCAAAAAGTGAGAGTCTCTTGCTTACCATGGTGGAGAATTTGCTACTGGCAGGTTGGGAGGTCACCTTGTGCAGGATGGGATATTTATTTGAGGATCTCCTCAGATTTCTCCTCAGAAAAGAGAACTCCACAAATATTATTGAAAACAAGCATTTCATGGCCTATTTTTAGCTTCAAGTAGATCTAACCACATGCTATGAAAAAGAGGTAGAGCACAAGGAGATTGATGACATGGATGATGACCTTGAAGATCATAATGTCCCAGTTGATGATGATGAAAAGATGGACTTACATGACCCGTTCAGAGAGAGGTTGGTGGATGAAGAGAAAGATGATGATGCCTTCTTTGATAATTATGGCTCACAGGGTTATGTAAAAAGGCCACTACAACAATACTTAGCAGTATGAACTCTCTATTTCTCAACTAAATGCCATTTTTTAAATAAGATTTAAATTTAAAGATAATGAATCTAATCTCTCATATTTGTTTATAGGCAATAGAGGGAGAAGAAATGGATGAAGTCAATATGGAGGCACTCCCTTCTACTTCAGCAATGCAACCACGTCTAAATTTGGTTGAAGAATCCCATGAGTAGAAGAGCTTTGAAGACACCATGGAAAAGCAGAATGACCACAAACATAGAATACAAGCTATGACCGAGACCCATTCTACAAATTTAGCTGCATTGGATAAAATGGAAAGCTCATTTGAAGTTAGGGTCATTTTGAAATGAGAACCTCAGTATTTGAGCTTTGGTAGAGAGGAGGTTTCAATCCTCTCCAATCCTTTAAAAGAGGTTAATGACAATGTTATCTTGGCCATTCTTAGGTAACGTTTGTTTATTTGTTGCTACTTCAATGAGCTAAAATTTGTTTATTTGTTTACAGTGTAGTTATATCTCAGTTTCCTAGTGCAAAATGTAGAATCAATTCTATGAGCCCTTATATGGCACTTCATCTAACTTTCTTAATTTGGGTCCATAGGAATCTATGATTCACCATCATCCTATAGATGAGGAGCACAAATATGCACAAAGAGTAAGAGTGATGGAATTTTTTACAGAGCTATATCATGAGGGAAATGACATTGATTGGGTAACGGTGGTTGCCCATCATGTAAAGTATAATCCAATCATCATTGTTCTCAAGCATGCTTGATCGTACCATTGATTTTACGATTAAGCTGTAATCTCATTTTTTAAATTATTTCATTCTTAGGGAGGCCATGTGGAAACCCTATGTGACATAGAGGAGGAACTTGGTGTAGTCTCCGACAGTGACTCATGTGTTTTGGGGATCGTGCAGCAATGCCATTTGAACTGCTACTCTCGAACAAATCCTTGTGGGAGATTTTTATGTCACAAGCCACATGCTTGTGTCACCTAAACATCTATTGGAGCATGTGCTAGTGATTCCATAAGGGGGGAGTGAGAGAGAGGGAAGTAAGAGGGGGAGGGAGAAGGGGATGAGAGCCAAGGGGAGAGAATGGAAAATGGGTAGAGTGGCAATCACAAGACAACTTGCAAGAGGAGGAAAGAATACTCAATACAAGAGAATGAAGAGAAAGAGAGAGCTTCTCTTCCTCTTCTCTTCCAAAACTTGCAATTACACAATGGAGACCAAATTCAAAAATTTGGCCTTGTGTATATATATCCATGTTTTGAAGGGAGGGCTAACCCTTGTACTCTCATGTACCTCTCTCATTCTCATTTTACAGCCACTTGGACCCATTCAGCTCCAAGGGAATTATCATATGCTACCCCTCGTGCTCTGTCCTACATCTTTGCTTACTTTACATGGTACCTCAACTACTAACTCTGGCAGTAGTTAACATGCCCCCCTTCCTATTCACAATCCATGTATGAATTATGTGTGCTACATGATGTCTGATTTGAGGGGATTTGATGGCACTATTCATGATCACGTAGCGATTGAATGTCCTATGCAAGATGTGTCAAAATGGATGTAGCAGCTTCCAAAAGTGTGTCAAACATGTCTTTGAAGGTCTTGGTGTGGTGACAATGAGGATTTTGGACATGTACATATAAGCGCATCACCTAAGGGAATAAGGGACCCTTGTTTAGAGTGAATACAATTTTGATATGCAGTCACTAGTGATGTTCTCCCACTAGCAGATCACGATGAGCTGCTGTGGTGCTGCTTGGGGTGTTGCTAGCAATTCTTGCTCTTCTTCATCAACTTGTTCTGTAGATGACTATGAAGTTGATGCTTCTATCTCCTGTGTAGGTGAGGTTTTCCATTCTGATTCCTCATCGAAGATTACATCTCTGGAGATAATGATTTTGCGGTTGATGGGATCATACAATTTGTATGCTTTGCTTTCTTCACTGTAGCCAACCATGATGCATTTGCATGACTTCGCATCCAATTTCCTGCAATGATCATCATGTATGTGGGCATATGCTATGCAACCAAGTATGCGGAGATGCCCAATGCGTGGCTTGTGTCCAGTGAATGCTTCATAAGGAGTCATACCTTGTATCGGTTCGGTAGGAAGCCGATTAAGCAAATAGTTAGCTGTAGCTATTGCTTCTGCCCAATACTGATTCGGAAGATGCTTTTCACTAAGCATTGCTCTAGCACTGTCTGCTAAAGTCCCATTCTTCCTTTCAGCTCTTGCATTTTGCTGAGGAGTATCTGCACATGTGAATTGTCTTCGAATGCCGTGATTTTTGCAAAAGTTCATGAATGCTGAAGACATGTATTCACCTCCTCTGTCAAATCTCATGACCTTGATCTTTCTGCTTGTCTGGTTTTCTACCATGGCTTTCAATTCTTGAAATCTGGCAAACACTTAAGATTTCTCTTTCAGAAAGTAGACCCAACAATATCTACTATAGTCGTTGATGAAGGTCAAGTAATAAAGTGAACCATTGATGTTGCGGGTCTGGGCATAACCCCATACATCTGTATGAATCAAATCAAGAATACCTCGTGCACGAGAGGTACTTCTGACAAAGTTGGTTCGCTTTTGTTTGCCGAAGCAGCATGCTTCACAAACCTTTCCAAGAAACTGTAGCTTCGGAATCCCAATTGCCATATTTTGATTCCTAAGATCTAACAAGTACTTGAAGTTGACATGACCATATCTCTTGTGCCATTTTGCAGATAGTGGCATCTGTTGCATTTGAGCTGACATGGCATGCTTATCTGGTACTGTAGCTAGCATCCTGTATAAGCGTCCTTCCTTGACACCTTTTGCTACTAGCTGACCTCTTTTGGATTTTTCTCTGATAGTGCATTCATCACCGTCGAAGATGACTTTGTAGTTGTGTTCCGTCATTTGATCCACTGACAAAAGGTTCTTACTGAGCTTCGGAACATAGAGCACATCTTTGACTAATCCTTTTGTACCAGTGAAATTGTTCATAGGGATAACACCTGTTCCTTGAACCGGATTCGGTGTATTGTCTGATGTGTAGATGACATTCTTTTGACCTTCTAATGGCTTCATTTCTGTGAACCATTCCTGATGATTTGTCATATGAGATGATGCACCGCTGTCGATGTACCAAGGATCCTGTTCCACTTGGTCGACTTGATAGCTGAAATCCTCTTTGGGATTGAAATCAGTGTCTAGGTGCATTGTATCAGTCTGATGCAATTCCTCACTTGCAAGAAACATATTGCCATGTTCATTTGCAAAATGACTGTGACTAGAATGTCCGCCACGATGATTTCCTCTTCCTCGAGAATTCCCTCGCTGGTTGACCACCTTGGTCATACTGCTTCTTGCGGCAATCTCTTTCATAGTGTCCAAACTTGTGACAGTAGTTGCATTGAATGTTTGACACATTGGTGGATGCATTCCCTCGTCCTTGAAATCTTCCTCAGTTGGAATGATTTCCTCTTTGCTGATTTTGATGTTGCTGAGGATGATGCTAGTGCTAATGCTGATTCTGACTTTGATTTTGTTGATGATGACCACTTTTCTAGTATGATCTACCTCTGTTTCTACCTTTGCCTCTGCTTCTATCTGAAGCTGTGAATGCCTGATCATTAGAATGACCTTTATGTGCTTGAATGGCCTGAGTCCTGAGTTCTTCACCAAGTAGAACTGACTGAAGTTCTTCCAATGTTGGAATTTGCCGTTGGATGGCAATACTCTGGACTAGATTCTCATATCCTTCTCCTAGTCCATTCAGGATTACTTGAACCATTTCTACGGGATTCATAGTCTCTCCTGCTGCTACAAGTTGATTGTTGTAGTCTTTGATGCGGAGTACATAAGCATGACCGGTTTCATTCCTATTGCGGAAACTCTGGTTGATCTGGTTTCTTAGGGTGAGAATCCTGGATGTGTTCTTGGACTCGTAGAGAGCTGCGAACATATCCCATGCTTCTTTTGATGTCTTGACTGTGTTGAGCTGTCCTAGCATGACATCTTGCACATTCTGCTTAATCAGGTGATAGGCATACTTGTCTTTCTTATCCCATTCTGCTACTGGTGCGAAAACTGATGGTGTAGATGTAGATCCCGTTGTAGATTTCGTTGCTGGTGCTGTGACAACAGATGGAGTAGAGCTACTAGTGGCTGGATCGGCCAATGGTCTAGGTGTAGACCATCGACATACTCCCATTTGTCCTGAAGCACAAGAATGGTCTCCATTCGGTATTTCCATGTACCGTAATTGGAGTTGTCTAACTTAGCAGATGCCTCCAAATTGAGGTTGCTAGTCGACATAGTGCAAACAATGTACTCAAAAAGTGTCCTGGAAAACTCTGTATGAATCAACTGCAAATACACCGAAGATGCCAAGTGAAATCTCTATACCATCAGTGAAGATAGAACTGCAGTATATAAGATCTGATCTGTGTTACAAGGCTTGTGGCAATGATGCCGGGAATAGCCAAGAGGCTTTACAAGGCCAAAAAATGATGTGCACGATGCCATGAGATAGCCAAATAGGCTTTACAATGGTGGCATGTGTGTATGAAATCAAGTGCTATCTGCCCACTGAATCAATCTGCAATGCCTCTGAACTCTAAAGTCTGCTCACTGAATTGATGAACGTAAGGTTTCAGGTAATGTAATGATGTGAAATCGGATGTGAGCGTATGGACTGACTCCGAGTAGGTACTAGTCGGGAATTTCGAGCATGGCTTAGATTGGCAACTTGGGGAAATTCAAAGCGTCCCCTCTATGGCGATCTAGTCTACTCTGATCTAGATCTAAACCAACCGTCGATCGATGAAAGAGCAGCAAATAATTCCTTTTCTTTTGTTCTTTTTAAGTGCTCGGTCAGATGCGTCGATGTAGAGGCAAATGTGCATGAAGGAAGTGGTTTTGTTGGTGAGGCCCAAATGTGAGTGTAACTTGCACCGAAATGTGCGTGTGATGTGACGAGCGTGTAGAGCACGAAAAAACGAGCGGCTTTCCCTTTTAGAGCACCCTCAAATTCTTCCTGGATCAAGAGATACGACTTGATCTAGGTGGAGGGGCAAAAGGAGTGCAAATGGTGCTCAATGATGATGTGTCACTGTGAGTCACATGCAGTGATGATGTGGCACTGTGCTTAACAAGAGGTGTGCCAGTGAAGCTCTGTGCTGAGGTGGCAATTGTGTGCACATGCAGTGTGTACACAGTGTGCTTGGCAAGGGACTGTGCCTGCAGAGGGTCAGTGCTGACTGGACTACTGAGGTGGCACAGATGATGTCAGCAAGGTGACATGGCAATGCTGATGTGGCACAGGTGACATGGCTGATGACATGTCACTGATGACATGGTAAGTGATGTGGTTGATGACATGGCCTGATGACGTGTCTGCTGACGTGGCAAAGTGACATGTCAAGCTGATTGCCTTGATGATGTGGCACCCGAGGGTGACATGGTAGATAAGGTCTGCCACGTGTCGTGGCGTTACACAGAGGACTGGAATCTCCACAATATGCCGACAGAATCTCAAGATTTCGTCCTTCGTCGTCGTCTCTCCCGTTGTGGTAGATGGCTGGCCGTAGGAGTCGTTGCAGTTGTTTTCGAGGCGTTTGTGCTCCTCTACATTGGTTTGCAGATGCAGTTGGAGCCGGAAGATGCTAGGCGTGTGCGATGGGAGCTGTCCGTCACTGAGGCTTCGCTATAGGAGCTTTACTATGAAGTCCGGAGGCGGTCGTTGAGCTCGAAGCGGGTGGCCGCCACTACTTAGGAGGCCTGGCTTGGAGATGCATTAATGGCTAGACGCAGCTACTGGAGCTTGATGATGTAGCCGCGGCTTGGCTACTCGTCCGTGGGGCTGTTGGAGAGCCTCCCTTGAGGCTGTTTCAAGCGATCACGCTACTGTCAATGGAGAGGTTTTGGCACTAGGGCTGCGAACCGGTGCTGTGGAGGCTTTGGAGGTTGGCCGTTGCTAGCATAGGAGCTCGCTAATGAAGGTTCTCCAAGAGCCTTTGAAGTTGGAGGTGCCGTGAGGGCTTCGAGGCTGCCGGTTGGAGAGATGGTCGTGCAGAAGTCGTAGTAGAGAGGGCCATTGCTAGAGGTGCCGTCACTGCTACTGCTGTTGGAGTGAGGCCAAGCTACAGGTCTGTACGGCCACCAAAGAGGAGCTACCTTTGTCGTAGCCTTTGGCGAGGCTGAGGTGCCTCTCCACAAATGATTGTGCCACAGTAGAGGAGATGCAGTTGAAGGTTGAACGAAGATGCAGTTGCTGAAGTCAAAGGAGCCTCTTGCACTTGGAGTAGAATTCCTCCTCTCACAATTGGAATAGAGCTTATGGCTAGCTGCCTAGTAGGTCACTGTAGCCGTGAAGATAGAGCCAAATGCTACCTTTCACACAACTCAGAGATTTAGTCTCTCTTGAAAGCTCTCTTTCCCAATCTCTCAATGGTCTCTACCTCTTTCCCTATCACTCAAATTTACAAAGGAAGAAGAGCACTCTCTCTCACAATAGATCTCTCAAGAAACAATGAATCGAATGGAAGGAGATTAACGGAAATCTCTCAATCTCTCATGGACTGAAATTTCTCTATGGAAGTGAACTCTCACAAGAACACTCGAGAACTCTCAATCTCACAATCTCTCTCACACTCTCAAGAATCACAATGCCTCAACGGAAGGCAAGGAAGCTCTGATACCATGATAAAATATGAAGAGTGGAGAGGAGAAGAGTGGAGATGAGGAGAGAGGGCATAGCTAGAGAGCACACCACAAATGACTAACTATACACTAGATTTAGTTGAAAAAATAGAATATATACAAACCCTTTTAGGGTTAGGGTTAGGGGATCTAACCCTTTCCTTTATAGCACTCTATAAGGTTAGTGCTATGCACATATGATCACGTGATGGTGCTATGCACACATGATCACATGATGTTGAGCGTGAACTCTCAACATAGCAAATCTGCAAAACTGACGAAAGTGGTATTTGACCACATAGTCACTTCCTAGTGATGGTTTTGCATGAATAGGCAATAAGGATGATTCTGTAACTCCCAATATCTCTATGCACAAGCATACAATGCAATTTCTACAGTAACTTTTCACTGACCTGTAGAGCAGTGGTCGCACAGTAGGAATAGGGCCTTTTTTTGAGTGCCTACGAAAAACTTCCACCTTCAAAACAGGCCCCGAAATGGCCTCGAATTAGAAAAATAAAGTCACCAAGGGATTTGCCCTTGTCCCGCAGCATATAATGCCCTCTCGCCACACCGCGAAGGGTGTCTCAATCTGAGACAATGCACTCTTGCACTTTCCGGCTGTGCTACCTGCAGAGATTTGCTCCCAAACTCGAAAAAGAAAAGCAACACTGGTCCTCTTACCAGGACACCGCGAACTTCGTTTGCTTTCTTGAGCTCCTTTACCACAAACCAGGATCTGATACCATGTGAAGATAGTGGGAGAGAAGGAAGGAGTCTCACTTGCGGCTTTCTCACATACACAATGGGGGAATACACACAAAGGTGGAGGCTGAAAACAGTTTTCCTCTTCTTAGTTGTGAAAGCCAAAATAACTCTAGTACAAAGAAATAGAAGAACCCTATATGTGGGTCTCAAACCAAACTCAACTAACTAAGGTGGCATACTAACTGAGCCACCAACTAGAGTACGTAAGGATAGCTGTCATCTAGCTATTATTCATGGGCAATGTACCAATCGCATCTGCAGCTAACAAGTCGGTGACATAAATGCACAACGGTCACCCTAGCATATCACGAGTGGAGCTCGATATCTCAACAAGAGAGAGGGAGAGAGAGAAGAAAAAGAGAAGGAAAGGAAGAGAGAGGAAGAGACAAAGAAAGGAAAAGAGAGAAAGAAAGAAAGAGAGGAAGAGGGAAAGAGAGAAAGAGGAAGACATAAAATAGAGAAAGAGAGAAAGAGAGGAAGTAGAAAGAGAAGAAAAGAGAGGAATAGAGAAAGACTAAGAGAGAGAGAGAAAGAGCTAGAGAAAAAGAGAGGAAGAGCGAGTGAAAAAGACACACAAAGGAAAAGAGGAAGAAAGGAAGAGAAAGAGGTCAAGAAAGAAAAAGAGAAAGTCAGGAAGAGAGAAAAGAGAGAAACAGAGAAAGAGAGAAAGAGAAAGTGAAAGAGAGAAGAAAGAGAGAAGGAAAGGAAGAGAGATGAAGAGAGAAAGGGAGGAAATAGAGGAAGAGAAAAAGAGGAAGAGAGAGAGAGAGAAAGAGGAAGAGAGAGCAGAGAGAAATAGAGGAACAGAGGAAGAGTAAAGAGAGGAAGAGTGAGAGAGAAGGAGAGGAACAATGAGAGAAACAGCCTTCTAAGCCAATTGAACAACTCCGGTAAATCTATCCAATGCTGATAACCCACAGACATGGCTAACAGTCTTAGAGGAAAGGGTACAAACTCTTGCACTTGCATGTGTAGGATCATCTTTTGCTCTTTAGCACATCTCCTAGCTTCTTGTCATTGTGCATCCCTCCTCTCCACTTCATATTGTTGCTCAGCTTGCCTATTGTCTTCTTCTTTTGCTATCGCTCTGCTACCTTAAGTTCCATTGGTTGCACTACATTCAATGCTAACTGCTCTGAGTCCCCGAGTTTGGGTGCCTACTCCAGCATCATCAAAATTTGAGTAGTATCCTACACATCTAACTCCTCAGTAGCAGTCACTTGTTTGCCCTTACCTACATTTGAGGTACCCTTTACCTGTTCTAGAAGCTAGGGATCCACCACCATAAACAATTAAGACTTGTTGGGTATGAGATCCACTAGTGCCCCCATCATCTTCAGGGTCCTTTGGGCGAGGGGGAATTCCAAGATGCTCTGACACATCTTCAAGTGAACTAAGCAGGTCCTGGATCTGCTATAGCTTCTACATCCTTAGCTGGAACTTGCCACTTTCTCCCTACTCTGCTGCAACTCATCCCTTGCATGTCATAGTTCCTCGATCTGATGTTGTACAAGTGTCGATCCTCTAGGGCATTGTGTGAGAGTGCTCTCAATGGAAGCAAGAACAAAAGAGGGAGAGAGAGAAACAGAGAGCCATACAAGTTTTGGTGGGTGCAGAACACCCTAATCTTCTTTTTCATTCATTTATATATGTGTTTGAGTATTGTACATAACCGGGGTAAAGGCACAGTGACCTTTAACCCCCACAACCTCCCACTTAAAGGACAATGTGCCTTTAAGGGAGAACAACTAGGGAGCATACTATCCAATGCCCATCAATACATGACAATACTCAAACTGCTGACTAGGTAGACTCTTCGTTAGCATATTTACAGGGTTATTATCTGTATGAACCTTGACAAGCTCTATGCGCTTGTCCTCAAGTACCTCCCTGATGAAATGGTACCTGACCTCAATGTGTTTGGTCCTTGCATGAAAGACCAGATTCTGTGCTAGCTGAATAGCACTCATGGAATCACTATGCAATGTCGGTACACCTGTATGAATCCCCAAATCTCCCACTAGGATTTCAAGCCATATAGCCTCCTTGCAACCCTCTGTGGCTACAACATACTCAGCCTCTATGGTAGACAAAGCAATGCACTTCTGTACATGAGACATCCACGACACTGCACCACCTGCAAAGGTGAACACATAACCAGAAGTGGATCTCCTACTATCCACATGCCTTGCATAGTCTAAATCTATGTACCCAAGTACACGCATGTCTCATGCAACTTGGCCTTTAATGCATCTAGCTCATAAGTATTCTTGCTAGCCAATAGCATATCATCCACACATAGTGTCAGGATTATCAGGCTATTATCCTTAGCCCTTTTAGTGTAGAGGCAATGATCAATTTCACTCCTTCTAAAACCCTGGGATTGAATGAAAGCATCAAACTTCTGATACCATTCTCTAGGCACTTGCTTAAGACCATAGAGTCTCTTCTTCAGCTTGCAAACTAAATTCTCTTTGCCCTTTTCTTCAAAGCCTTCCGGCTACACCATGTAAATTTCCTCATGCAGATCCCCATGCAAAAAAGTTGTCTTGACATCCGTCTGCATAAGTTCCATATCCTATGCTGCCCCTAGTCCAAGCATGCATCTAAGTGTGGTCATCTTCACAACTAGAGAGAATATCTCATCAAAGTCTACACCCTTCTCTTGCTTGAACCCTTTAGTGAACAAACGGGCCTTGTACCTAGGTACATCATCACCTGTGACCTTCATCTTGTAGACCCATTTACATGGCAATGCTTTCTTTCCATGTGGCAAAGAAACCAAGTCCCAAGTCTTATTCTTCATAAGTGTCCCAAGTCTTATTCTTCATAAGTGAACTCATCTTTGATTGCATAGCATACTCCCACTTGCGTTGATCCTCGTGCATCATAGCCTCTCTATAGCAAGAAGGCTCCCTGCAATCAGTAAGCATCACATAGTCTACCCCTGGAACAAACCTATCAGGCGGTCTAGACACTCTAGATGATTCTCTCAAGGGCATTTCAGCTTGTTGTCCCTCCTGCATATCAGCCACATTTGGCTCATCATTTCCACCAATAGATTATCCATCATCTACCCTTGATTGTATACCTATGAGAGTACTTGGTGCTACCATTTCTTGCACATTTGGTGCATGGACAGCTTGTTGTCTATCAACATATGCAAGTGGATTCACATCTTGGAAAGTGATTCTCCTCATTTCCACGTCCCTCATCGGTGCCTTATGCATCTTCTTCTCATTGAAGACTACATCATGGCTATGTATGATTTTCTTTGCTTCTAGATCTCAGAGACGATAGCCCATCTCTCCACTTTCACCATAACCCAGAAAGATGCATTTCCTAGACTTAGGATCTAGCTTCTTTCGAAGCTCTTTTGGCACATGTGCATATGCCTCACACCCAAATATACGCAAATGAGAGTAAGATGGCTTCTTGCCACTCCATGCCTCTTCAAGAATACCACCATCCAAACTCTTACTAGGTGATCTATTGATCACATGCACTGCAGTCTTAATTGCCTCAGCCCAAAAACCACCAAAAAGACTTGCATTGGAAAGCATGCACTGCAACCTTTCTTGAATGGTATGATTCATCTTTTTTGCAACTGGATTTTTCTCTGGAGTACGAGGGGATGTGAGCTCCCTCTTAATCCCACATGTATCACAAAAATGCTAAAAGTCATGAGAGATACTCTCCACCATTGTCAGTCCGTATGCATTTAAGCGTTCTACCTAACTGATTCTCAACCAAGGCCAGCCATTTCTGAAATACCTAGAACACATCACTCTACCGAGCTATGGCATAAGCCCACACTTTCCTAGTTGCATCATCAATGAATGTCACATAGTATTCAGCCCTGCCTAATGACTGTGTAGGCATGGGACCACATATGTCTGAATGCACCAAATCAATCTTTTCAAACTCTTTCTTTCCCCTTCTTTTATGGGTTGATTTAGTCTGCTTCCCATAGAGATGTTGGGATATCTCAAGGTGTATGCCTCAGGCACACCTTGGTTTCTATGTGTGTGTGCTAGAGGCACAGTTAGGTGCCCATAAGCATAGTTAGGTGGTGATAGAAGCCACATAGGATGATTGAGAGAATCTAGGAGCAGATTGAGGAGATGATTGTGGAGCTCAGAGGTCATTAGTGATGTTAGTGATCATGTAAGAGGTGCCTACTTAAGGACCTCACCTTTCTTCATTCCATAAGCAAGAATTATGAGTTTGTATTCACCCCATGCTTTCTTTTCAGTTTACCAACATGGTATCAAAGCCCTTTGATCCCCCTTGAGCCCATTTGTGCCACATCATCTTCTTCTTCTTCATCTTCACCATTTCTTCCCAAATCTTGCTAAAGCTTGTTCTCCTCCGTTTCTCCTCCATTCTCCAAGCCCTTCCTACTGGAGATACCTCTCAAAGGGGCAAACCTTCACTTGCAAGGAATTGAAGTATCATCATATCTGCTGGTCGCCGTTTCATGCAGATCATCATATTTCTGTTCTACATTTTCTCTGTGCCTGCTCCACCTTTCTCTAATTCCTTTTAGGGGAAGCTTCTTCAGCTATCTTGTGTTGAAATCTGAGCAACAATGGCTGCATATTCAAGGAGAAAACAAAGAAAAACCAATCAACTTTGAAGAAGCTAGCTATGGCGACGTGACGCAGATTTGCACCTCTCCTCCTCAGTGGATCTTCTCTGGTATATGAGCTTTCTTTTCGTTTAAAAAGCCCCTTTTTCTTTGCTTTGGAGAGTGAGATACAAGCCCTCCAAGTTCAAGCCTCTATTTTGGATAGTTTTGACAAGGTTGTGAATTTGATGCTACATTAGATGCTACTTTAGCATTTCTAATGTTTTAAAGTGTTAAATAGCATCAGTACAACTGTGGCTACAGCTTTGCTTTGAGTTGTTACACCTGGATTTGCTTGGAAAACTTTCATTTAGCCACCTCTGTGAAGCATGTAAGTGAAAGCATCATTGATTGAAATTTGGTCACAAGTCTTTGCTACATTAAATGCTTATACTTTGAAGCTTTTTAATTGTTTTTCTAGCCTTGTAAGAGAGAAGACACTGCCCAATTCCTGGGTTAGACCCTCTCATGGCTACCATATTGAATATAGATAAGTTCAATTGTAAGGGCTTCCACACATGGCAGATGAAGGTTAAATTTGCATTGATGAGGGAAAACCTCTGGGGGCTTGTCAAACCGGCTTCAACTTCTTCTTCAATAGCCTCCAATGCTGGAGAATCCTCAGCTCCGACACACCCGGCAAGAGATCCTGCTAGAGAGGAGAAAGCATATGGCATCATTGCTCTTGCTTTAGGCGATGACTATATTCATCACATCCCTGACTTAGAGTCTCCTTTAGAAGCTTCGCAGAAGCTTGACATTATTTTGGTGCTAGCTCTCACATCTCAAAATTATCACTTAAGATTACTTTCTTTGAATTAAAGATGGTTAGTGGCACTCCTTTGGCTGCCCATGTCAATTACATGCGGAGTCTCATGACTCAACTTGCTTCTTTTAACTCTCCTATCACTACAGATGATGTTATGACAGTATTGCTCAAGAGTATGCTTGAAGATTATGATCATGTTGTTACCACTTTAAAAAATCTTCCTAATCATAATCTTGAAGGTCTTATCTCTGCTCTTCAAGAAGAAGAAAGGCACATGGAACTCTGAAGAGGCAATGACACAGCCTATGCCATAAAAATCCAAAAGGGCAAGTTTTCACCTTGCAATCATTGTGGGAAGACTAATCACCTCTTAAAAGACTGCTTCAAGATCAATCCATGCAAACACTGTGGCAAAAACAATCATCATAAAAAGTTTTGTAGAGCCAAAAAGGAAGCAACTTCAAAGTCAAAAAATGCCAATCTACTTTCAGTTGATGTGCCTCTAAGATGAGGCATCCTTTGAAGATTATGCTTTTTGAATCATCTCCATGTATGCTCTAGATCTCTTCTTTTGTTGAGTCAAGGTACTCAACCTAGATAGTCCTCCAAAATGAATGAAATAAACTATTATGTTTTGTAAACACCTCTGGTCACCATATGATGTAGGCCATGTGTATGTGTTTTTGCTCCATGGTACCTCCTGCAGACATTGTGTGCATGTACATGCAAGGGAGATAACCATTGGAAGGTCTTTTGTATCCCTTTTGTTTATCTTACACCCATGGGAACCCTTGCTAGCTTGAGATCCTAGCCATTGATAGAACCATGACCACCATGAGATGGCATGTGACACCTTGTGCTAGCTGTATCCTTGACATAGCTTGAGGCATTCCCTTGACGGGGGGTTTTGTTGGGATATCTCAAGGTGTATGCCTCAGGCACACCTTGGTTTCTATGTGTGTGTGTTAGAGGCACAGTTAGGTGCCCATAAGCACAGTTAGGTGGTGATAGAAGCCACATAGGATGATTGAGAGAATCTAGGAGCAGATTGAGGAGATGATTGTGGAGCTCAGAGGTCATCAGTGATGTCAATGATCATGTAAGAGGTGCCTACTTAAGGACCTCAGCTTTCTTCATTCCGTAAGCAAGAACTCTAAGTTTGTGTTCACTCCATGCTTTCTTTTCAGTTTACCAACAAGAGATAGTTCTCACAAAATTCAAAATCAGAGAAACTCAAATGCGGTACATAACCTAAATGGCATTAGAGTTTCATTCCATTCTAGCTCATGTGCCCCAACCTGCAATGCCACAAAGAAGTACTTGGCTGCTCGGTTATTGCAACAACATGATCAAACGCCCCTGATACATGTAAGGGATACAAAGTCCCACACTTGGCACCCTTGGCCAAAAGCATAGAGCCCTTCTGAATTTTCTAACTCCTAAAACCAAAGTTGGTCTAAAAACCGTCATCATCTAACTGACTCATTGAAATGAGACTCTTGGTCAACTTAGTCTTGGTCAGCTTAGGTACATGTCTCACATTTTTCAAAATAAATGCAGACCCATTTGCAAAAGAAAACTTTGTCACCTACTCCCACTATGTCACATGCATAGTCATTTCCAAGATGCACACAACCTATCTTTCCACTGTCATAAGTGGAGAACCATTCCCTATGGGGAGTAACATGGAATGAAGCACCAGAATCCAAAATCCAATCCTGGGAATATGCATCATCTGAAGTGGTAAGCAACTCTACAGATAAACTAGACATGAAGAGAATGTCATTGTCACTATCATGTGTGATTGCATTGATCTCCTCGATCTTCACTTTTCCTTTATCCTCCCTTGGGCTCTCTTCCTTTTGATTTGCACCCCAATTTGCATTCTTTTTCTTATCCTTTTGCTCTCTTTTTAGCTTATAGCAATCCTTTTTCATATGGCCCTTCTTGCCACAGTGGTAACACTCAATGTTTTGTGTCCTGAATTTGCTACAATACTTCCCCCTGAACTGTGATCTACCCCTTTGCACGTTTAAGGCTACATCCTGCTTGTTGCCGTCCATAGACTTCCGTCTAATCTCCTCAGCCAACAAGCTACCCACAACATCATCAAATTTCAGTACTCCACCAGGTGTAGAGTTACTGATAGCTATACGAAAGGTATCCCATGAGGATGGCAATGAACATAAGAGAAATATTTCCTTAGTCTTCACATCAAAATTCATCTTCTGAGTTTGAAGTTGGCTGAAAATAATATTGAATTCATTGAAGTGAGAAGCAATGGAGACCCCTTCCTTCATCTATAGCTCAAACAACATCTTCATGAGGTAAACTTTATTAGAGGCAGTTTCCTTCTCATAAGTGGCACACAGTTTCTTCCACACATCTTCCGTAGTCTGCTCATTTTACTACTATGAAATAAACTGACTCTGCAAGATGAAGTCTAATAGTAGACTTTGCTAATGCATCCAACTCATGCCAATCATCCTTGGACATATCTACAGGCTTAGCTCCAATACATGCCAAGGGTTTAATCTGCTTCTTTTCAATAAGCACATCCCTTGTCTATTCTTTCCATAAAGAAAAGTTTGTCCCATAAAACTTTATAATGCTGAAAAACTCCTTTTCAGACATGGGAGAGGATGCCATGATGCAAATGAAACAAAATCCCAAATGCTAGTACCTGTAAGAGAGAATCACACCAAATACTAGGTGCACCCAAATGTGCATGCCACAATAGAGTAAAATGCCATCAAAATTCAAAGCTCAAAGCATCAAAAGATACAGCTAACTCATGTGCATGTACTATGTATCCATATGAGCAAATCTGGCTCAAAAGAAAATGCCAACTGCAATGGCAATCCAAATTGCCAATAAGTGCCAAATGGCTCAAGCATAAACACTATCCATGGGCATATGCATCAACAATATCTCATCAAGAGAGCATAACACTATCAGTGCATTACCTACAATGTGTCAAAGCTATCCCTCAGCATAAAATAGCATCCATGTGCAAAGCGTCCATAAAAATAGCATCCCACAAGGCAATCTGGGCCTATCAGTGCATCCAATAAGGATCGCAATGCATCCAAATGGCCTATAAATCATCCACTACAACCCAATGACACCACAAATGAGCACACATGGCTCAAACTGCAACCAAAGTGATCTGCATAAGGTATGCTCAAGAAATCATGGTCCCATGGCAATGACTGCTACTGAAAATAAAACTTGAGATGCCTCAAAACATGGGCGCCATTGCATAATTGGACTCAGCAAGAAAATCTGCAAATATCTCTCTTCTGCTAGAACTCCAAAATCCCAACCGATGAGTGAGAAATGGGAGTCAATACTTATCCACTACCATGTGGCATAAATCTAAGGTTTCAAAACCTTAGAATGAAAAATGCATAACAGAGAGACGAAATTCAATACATAAAGATCTATAACTCTGAAAACACTCCACCAAATCACACAAGAACTCACAGATAGGGGTTTTTAGGTGTACGGAATGCAATGGGATAGACGGTTTTGGAAACCGTGGTCTTAATCACTAGGTCCAACACATGGACTAAAAAAACATTTTTGGAAAAACTGTTTGTAAACTCCACCAGAGTGCGAATGATGAGCAACATAGAAGTTTTAGGACCTCTTGAGTCCACTGGAACTTATAGATCTGCAAATATTTGCTCTAAACTTGAGTTCCAACACCCAAGCAGAAAAACGTAGGAACTGACACAGTGAGTCAGAAATCCAATGAAATGATCCCAAATTCAAGAATGAAGGTGTTTCCAAGCTTTTTAAGTGAAATGGACACCAAATGGACACCAAAAGCAAGCAATAGTTTCCTCTATAAGTTAATACGGAGTCTCAGTCGTCGAACGGAATAGGGAAAAGCTTAAAAAACGACTTTTTCTTTGAAAACACTTAATAGGCTCTCAAAACCACTTCGCAAAACCAAAGTGACTTTTACAAAGGTTCCTTCAAGGTCTCTGTGGACTCAAATGCAAGTAAAATCACTCACAAAGCTTCCCATAGAGCTTCTCCTTCCTCCTACAGAGCTGCTGAGCTTCCAGGCATTCATGCACACTCAGCTAGATCACCCGGGCTCTGATACCAGTTGAGAGTGATCTCAACAGAAGCAAGAACGAAAGAGGGAGAGAGAGAAACAGAGAGCCACACAAGTTTTGGTGGGTGCAGAACACCCTTATCTTCTTTTTCATTCATTTATATATGTGTTTGAGTATTGTACATAATCGGGGTAAAGGCACAGTGACCTTTAACCCCCACACTGTGATGGGTTTGGAACTCAGTATAGGCCTCCTACAAGTGTTTATGTCATTCTTGTAGCCTCTGTCTACTCTTGATCTAGACTAGTGATGTTGGATAAGAAATCATCTATCTCATGACCATAGCGACTATGCTCGGCCCACTCATACCAAAGGATCTCAGGAAGAACCCAATTCAAAACGGCATGTTGTACATTGTGTAGTACTTCTAATGCATGAACCTATAGTTTCTACCAGCTCTCTGCATAGTGTGTGGGAGTCAGGGCATCCTTCTACATTCTGCATCCAACTTGCACAGCCAGAAGTGCAAGATTGAGACGCCCTTCGTGGTGTGGCAAGAGGGCAGTATATGCTGCGGGATAGGGCAAAGCCCTTGGTGACTTTATTTTTCTGATTCGAGGCCATTTCAGGGCCCGTTTTGAAGGGGAAGTTCTTTGCAGGCACTCAGAAAAAGGCCCTGTTTTTGTTGTGCGACCATTGCTCTACTGGTCGGTGAAAAGTTGCCGTAGAAATTGCATCGTATGCCTGTGTGCAAAGATATTGGGAGTTGCACAATCATGCTTGTTGCCTGTTGACGCAAAATCGTCACTAGGAAGTGACTGTGTGGTCAAATACCACTTTCGTCAGTTTTGCAAATCTGCCCGTGTGAGGCAAAAGCTATGTTTTTTTGCAGTGACAGAATATTGTGCAGTGTTCTGTAATGGTGTCTGATTCTCTTTCACAGATTGTCACTGAAAAGCTTGACAAGAACAACTTCCAGGCATGGAAGTTTAGATGACGAATTTCCTTATGGGAAAAGGCTATTGGGAGTTCATTATAGGAAATGAAGAAGAACCAGTTCTTCCTAATGTTCCCAATCAACAGGAAATGCAAGCATTTAAAGGATGGCATGAGAAAGCCAGAAAAGTTATGTACTGGCTGTCTATCAGTATTTCGGATTCTATGATTGTGCATATTCAGGATGCAAGTACGCCAAAGAAGGCATGGGATACTTTGGCAAAAATATATAGCACAAATACGCAAGCCAGGAAAATGCAGCTCAAACAGGAGTTACACAATGTGCAAAGAGAAAATATGAGCATCAATGACTACCACCTGAAGGTGAAGAAAATTGTAGATGCACTTGCTTCCATTGGGTCACCAGTGGAAGATGATGATCTAGTTTCTGTGACCTTGAATGGTCTAGGAAAGGATTATGCACAGTTCCGGACAACCATTGCCGTCCATGAAAAATTTCCTAATGTTTGCTCTTCTAATTTCTGAAGAGCAGAGAAATGGGGGTGCATCTTCTTCAGGAGGAACTTCAAAAGAAACTCTCTTCTACTCAAATGCTGGAAGAGGTAGAGGTAGAGGTAGAGGAGGCCGATCTGCAGACCATGGTAGATATCAGAATATGCAGCAAACTCAAGAAAACCTGTCCTATGGAGGAGGACGTGGTAACTCTAGAGGCAGGGGGAGCCAAAGAGGCCGTGGTGGATGGCAGAGAGGCCAAAATGCAAACAACAATGTTGAATGCTACTACTGTGGTAAAATGGGTCATATGGCTAAGGACTGCTATAAAAAGTAGAATGACATTATGAATGGAAAATCGCAGCAAGGCAATTATGCATCTTCTAGTAAACAGGGTGATGACAGAAATGAGCATCTATTTATGGTGCAGCACATGACCAATTCTATGACAAGTGTAGAAGAACGAAATGATGTGTGGTATGTTGACTCAGGTGCATCAAACCACATGACAAGTCATGCAGAATGGATGCAGGATGCAAGGAAAATGGAAAAAATAGGATTTGTGGAGACTGGTGATGATACTGCACATCCTATTATGCAGATTGGTAAAATTCCTTTGTCTATGCAAGATGGAAAAAAGAAATACCTGTCTGATGTATTTCATGTCCCGAACATCACCAAGAACCTAGTTTCTGTTGGTCAAATGGTTGAGCAGGGCTTGTAGGTCAGATTTAATTTTCATGGATGCTTTGTTGAGGATATGAAAAATAACGATCGCTTGATAGCAAAAGGAAAGAAAAGGGTAGGATGTTTACGTTGGATGCAGACATGCCTGAATTGAGTGCAGCAATGTTTGCACATGGGACCGGTGTAGTTGCAGATATTGATATCTGGCATAAATGCATTGGTCATGTTAATATACAGTGACTTAAATCAATGCAAGCCCAAAATATTGTTGCAGGATTACCTAAATTCAAGGTTGCAGAAATGCATAAGGTTTTTGAAGCCTATCAATTTGGAAAACAGGCAAGGAAACCATTTCCTAGGCATGTTCAAGAGAGTAAAAAGCCATTGGAATTAATCCACTCTGACGTGTGGACTACTAAAGCTGCATCTATTGGAGGCTGTCACTATTTTGTCACTTTTATTGATGACTTCAGCAGAAAAGTTTGGATGTATTTTATGAAAAAAAAAAGTGAAGTGTTTGGGCACTTCAAAGCTTTTAAAGCTATGGTTGAAAAAGAAACAGGCCTGCAAATAAAATACCTAAGGTCAGATGGAGGGGGAGAGTACCTCTCAAATGAGTTTGCAAGGTTCCTACAGGAGCATGGCATAAAGCAGCAATATTCATGCAGTCATACCCCACAGCAAAATGGACTTGCAGGAGAAAGGAAAAACAGGCATATTGGAGAGGTATCTCGGGCCATGCTAAATGAAAAAGATCTACCAGATTATTATTGGGCTGAAGCAGTTGCTACAGTAGTTTACATAATGAACAGGACTCCCACTACAGCAATACATGGCATGACGCTAGAGGAGATGTATACTGGTAGGAAACCAAACATTTCATATTTGAAAATTTTTTGTTGCATTGCCTATGTTCATGTGCCAGATGAGTTGAGGTCCAAGTTGGATCCAAAAGCTAAAAAGTGCATCTTTATTGGTTATTCTTTGCAACAGAAAGGGTATAAATGTTATAACCCTTCTATTCGTAAGTTTACAGTGAGCAGAGATGTTGTTTTTTATGAGATGAGCAGCTGGTATAAACCAGTAAATGTGATGATTGATGTAGATGCACAAATGGTAATGCTGCACAGAATTCACAGCAGCAATCACAAAATATCAGTGGACCTGCAATGTCCTCTAGTAGTGGTCCACATACTTCACCATGGACAGGCAGATTGAGATCAGGAGAATCTCCTCAAAGCAATGTAGCTAGTGGTCTGCAGGTATCATGAAAAAGAAAAGAGAAGGTAGATCAGCCCATGTTTGATGTGAATGCAGGTCACTCTTATGTGGATGGTGAATCCAGTGGCTCAGAATAGAGCATTGATGATGAGTTGGGTATTCCTTCTGTTGTTACACCTAGAGTAAGGAAGACCAAGGATGTTTTGAGAGAACCTGGAATTGAGCCTATTTTGTGCAGGTCTACCAGAGCTAGGTATCCTGTGGATAGGCTGAAATATGATGGATTTATAGCCATTCACTATGCCTATATGGTCAAAGTGATACAGGAACCAGAACCCACTTCTTTTGAGCAAGCCATGGGAAATGAAAAATGGGAGAAAGCCATGGATGAAGAAATGGATGCCTTGGAAGCAAATGCTACATGGGAATTGGTGTCTTTGCCTAAAGACAAGAATGCAATTGGCTGTAAGTGGGTTTATAAGATCAAGCACAATGCAAATGGTTCTGTGAACAAATACAAGGCAAGATTAGTTGTCAAGGAGTATGCACAAACATATGGCATTAATTATGAAGAAACATTCAGTCCGGTTGCAAGGATGGCGACTGTAAGAGCAGTCATTGCTATGGCTGCATCAAAGGGATGGTCTTTACATCAGATGGATGTAAAGAATGCCTTCTTGCATGGTGATTTGCAAGAAGAGGTCTTTATGGAGCAGCCACCAGGTTATATTCATGCTATTCATCCTGAGTTTGTTTGCAGGATGAAGAAAGCCTTGTATGGCTTGAAGCAAGCACCTAGAGCATGGTCTGACAAGATAGGATAGTATCTTGTCACTATTGGCTTTCAGATTTCCAAGGCAAATTTCTCACTCTATGTGAGAAAAACAGAGAAAGGTATTATGCTACTTGTCATTTATGTTGATGATTTGATCATCACAGGTGATAGTGATGAATATATTCTTCATGTGAAAATGCTATTGAAGCAGAAGTTTGAGATGAAGGATTTGGGAGAGCTGCGTTATTTCTTGGGCATTGAGGTGATTAGATCACCAAGTGGGATACAGCTCTTGCAGAGGCAGTATGGATTGGACATGTTGTCCAAATATGGGATGACAGGCTGTAAGCCTATTTCAGCTCCTTTGAAGTAGAATGTGAAGCTAAGCACAGATGCAGGTGAGCTTCTGGAAGACCTTACTATGTACAGACGCATAGTAGGAAGTCTGATTTATATGACTATTACCAGGCCAGATATAAGCTATGCTATTGGATTGGTAAGTCAATTTATGCAGGCTCCAAGGAAACTGCATTTGGATGCGGCTAGACGCATACTCAGGTATGTGAAGTCCACATTGCAGTATGGACTATTTTATGAGGCTAGGGTTCAGATACAGTTGCATGGATACACTGATGCTGATTGGGCTGGTAGTACTTCTGATAGACGATCTACCAGTGGATATGTGCTCTCTTTAGGGAGTGCTGCAGTCACCTGGAGCAACAAGAAACAGCCTACAGTTGCCTTTCGAGCATAGAGGCTAAGTACAGGGGTGTAGCAATGGCTGCATGTGAGGTAGCTTGGTTGCATAAGCTACTTTATGATATGCATCAGTCTATAGATGGGCCAATTGTCATTTATTGTGATAACATGAGCAATATACACTTGGCAAATAACCCAGTCTATCATGTTAGAACAAAGCACATTGAGTTGCATTATCACTATGTGCGGGAGAAGGTTTTACTAGGTCTTATTGATCTAGTTTATGTCAGCACAGAGAATCAGGTAGCTGACATATTCACGAAGGCATTGGGCGCAGAGAAGTTGCGCAAGTCCAGAGACCTGCTTAGTGTGCAAGAATTGGGATTGAGCTCGAGGGGGAGTGTTGAGATATCGAGCTCCACTTGCAATATGCCAGGGTGACCGTTGTGCATTTATGTCACCGACTTGTTAGCTGCAAATGCAGTTGGTACACTACCCACGAATAATAGCTAGATGACAGCTATCCTTATCTACTCTAGTTCGTGGCTTAGTTAGTATGCCACCTTAGTTAATTGAGTTTGGTTTGAGACCCACATATAGGGTTCTTCTATTTCTTTGTACTAGAGTTCTTTTGGCTTTCACAACTAAGAAGAGGAAAACTGTTTTCAGCCTCTACCTGTGTGTGTATTCGCCCATTATGTATGTGAGAAAGCTGCAAGTGAGACTCCTTCCCTCTCTCCCACTATCTTCATAGATGTAACATCTTCAAACTACACACATTTATTTTCAAATTCTCAAATTGAACAACTAGAAGATATACTAACCTCTAACACGTGTGCTTGTTGTGAACAAGCCCAAGATGGAGACGGATTCTTCATAGAGGCCCAACAAGATGCCCTAGTTGGATGAGCAAGTGGAGGGGGAGATGAGGAGAAAGACAAAGGGGAAGGCAATGATGGAAGCAATGATGAGGATGATGGGAGCGACCCGAGAGCGATGAGTCCATTTTGTACTCAAACAATGTAATTACATAGATAAAATGGCCAAAACATTGTAATATAGGCTTTTATACAAAAGGGTAGATTAGGGTTTGGCAAGCCCTAATCTACCCTTTAAAAAATTCACTCAAACAAAAGCATAGATATTTTCATCAATATAGCCTTGAAAATTTTATCAGAGTTGATATTTCCAACAAAACAGTTTCTAGCATAAAAAATACAGTCAATATTTCAATCAAAAACATGATATATCGATGGAAATATGGATGATAATATCAATTGAATTCCCAACACATTCTAGACATTTAAAAAAAATGTAAATTCCCTTGGAAACAAGATGAATGATATCTATGATTCAATAGGCTTCCCTGAGAGGAGGAAGAAAGAGAGAGAAAGGAAGAGAGGGACTCGGAGAGAGAGAGAGAGAGAGAGAGAGAGAGAGAGAGAGAGAGAAGGAGGGAGGGAGAGAGAGGGAGGGAGGGAGGTAGGTAGGTAGGGAGGGAGGGAGCGAGCGAGGGAGAGAGAGAGAGAGAGAGAGAGAGAGAGAGAGAGAGAGAATCTTGACAAAATGGGAGAGAGGGAGAGAGAGAATCTTGCCCAAATAATAGCAAGCAATTAAGGCAGCCAATAAGAATGCAAGGCCAACAAAAAATGAAAATATCTAATTTTTCCTTTCCAAAAACTAGAGAACATTACTATACCCTACCCATAGGGCAGGCCAAAAAGTCAATATTTGTTAAATGGTTATAGTGTAGCACCCCTTTTCAAGGGTGCGATGACTCCACTTGTGCCTAGGATTTTGTGTCAAAGCTTGGTAGGGCATGCTCTTTACAATGGTCACGTGCTTAGTCGCATGGGCCCTTGTAATAACCTTGGTTTCATTATTTATAGCCCTTATTATGTGTTGCTGGATGTGGTTTAGACCATAAGCACCTATACTAGCTCTCTAAGTCAACATTCTCTATGGTTTAGACCATAAAGACCAATACTAGCTCTATGTTAAGATTCTCTATGGTTAATACCACAAGGACCTATACAAGCTCCCTTTCCCTCTTCATTCTCTCCATTCCCATTTCCCCTCTTTCTCCATCTCTCGATCCCTGTTGTCTCTATGCCAACATGGACTTAGGTGCAACAAAATGTGTGTGTAGAGTGGCGGCAAAGCTCTACTTGTACTTGCATAAGGCTAGAAATAATCCCTCTTAGAAATCCAACTTGCATGTTCTACATGCAAGTTCTACATGCAACTCCTACATACAAGTTCTACATGCGAGTTCTACATACAACTTCTACATGCAACTCCTACATGCAACTCCTACATGCGAATTCTACATACGAGTTCTACATGCAACTCCTACATGTGAGTTCTACATGCAACTCCTACATGCAACTTCTACATGCGAGTTCTACATGCAACTCCTATATGCAGCTCCTACATGCGAGTTCTACATGCAAATTCTACATGTAGAGAGAGAATGTGTTACAACTCCTACATGCGAGTTCTACATTCAACTCCTACATGCAACTTCTATATGCAAGTTCTACATGTAGAGAGAGAATATGTTACAATTCCTACATGTAGAGAGAGAAGCTCTCCAACTTGTATAAATACCCCATAATGGAATAAAGCCCACACTCTTTGGGGCATTGTGTTGAGTTCTACTTTGGTATTACAAGCAATTGTCTCAAGTGTCCATGCTTCCTTGCACTCCACGTCCAAAAGCATGTCCTAACCTTTCAACCCATCCTCTCTCTCTCCTCCTCCCTCTTCCTCCTCCTCCTCCTCCTCCCTCTTCCTCCTCCTCCTCCCTCTTCCTCCTCCTCCTCTCTCCTCCTCCCTCCTCCTCTTCCCTCCTCCTCCTCCTCCTCCCCTCCTCTCTCCTCTTTCCCCCATGCTCTTATACCTTCTTCCTCTCCCACTCCTATGCTCCCCCTATAGCCTTAGTTCCTGAACCCTTAATCTCCATGATCTACAAGGGAGACGAGTTCTCCACCACATACTCCTTCTAAACCTTGGAACTCCTTCTAACCCTGGAACCACCTTCTAAACTAAAAACTCTTCTACTCCTTCTAACCCTGGAACCTCCTTCTAAACTTTTGGAACTCCTTCTAACCCTGGAACCCCTTTGGACTTTGGAACCTCCTTCTAACCCCAGAACCTCCTTCTAACCCTTAAACTCCTCCTAAACCCTGCAACCCCCAATGAAGACGAAAGCCTTCACTACCTTAACCATGATGATACACGTTCCTTTTACACATGCATGCACTATGTTTGCTTACCACACTTAAGCCTACGTCTCTCAATGGAACATGACTCTCCTCACAACATGTTTTGAATCTTTCACTGACTTGTAAGAATTCAACAACTCCTCTTTCGCTCTTGGCTGACAACCCCAATATATTTGTAGGTGAACAAAAGCCTCGGAACCCTGCACACTGAGAAAACCCTACTCTTCCTACGGAAGCCATGGGAAAGAGCCAACATTTGGCACTGTTGTTGGGGAGACTAGTGTCTCAAGTAACGAGTAAACATACATACATATGTGTAAAAAAAAACAAACTACTTCGAACTTTTACGAGCATAACACTCAAGGGCATGGAAAGTAAAATCCATTTCTAGCCAAACATATCAACCCCAAGCATCAACCTTGGGTTACTACCTTAAGAAATTTTCTTATTTTCTTAAACAGAAGCCACTTGGTGAACAATCAAGCTAGGTAGTGGACACGAATACATAAAGCTTGCAATTTTGATAATTTCACCTTTTTGTAGAAGAGCAAACCGAGCTATCCATAAAAAGTTATGGCTCAGGAAGAGTTTAGGGCTTAACCGTAAACCTAAACCCATTTCCTATAAAAAGCCACTCCACCCCCTCATTCTTCATCTTTCCTCCATCCTCTTCTTCATTCTAAGCCCTATGCAAGACACTCCTCCCTCTCAATCGACCACCACCCTACTCCCATCCTCACATGGTAAGTGACTTCAAGCCCATCTCATAGTGATAACCTAGCCATCCACCCCACCGTCCATTGGTCCTCGACAATCCATTACAACGAGAAAGACTTGGAGAGCATTCAGGTGACCACCTCTTTCTCCCTTTTGGATTTCCGTCAAAGTTTTCCACCCGTCAAGTTTTTTTTTCTTCTCTATTTCCCCCCCCCCCCACCATCACCCCTCCCTCCTCCCCCCTTCTACCACCACCACCTCCCCCTCCCCCCTCCATCTCCTCCCCCCCTCCCCCCTCCATCTCCACCACCCCCTCCCCCCTTCCCCTCCATCTCCTCCCCCCCTCCCCCGTTTTCGCCTCCCCCCTCCCCCCTTCCACCACCACCCCCTCCCCCTCCATCTCCTCCCCCCGACCCATGACAACTCCAAATCCAAGTGAGAAATAATAACTTGTCACTGATCTCCTACTGTCCACGTCTCCTACCCAATCCGAGTCACAAAATCCGGTCAAGATGTTGCCCTTGGTAGAGGTGATGCCATAATCAAGTGTGCCTTTGATGTATTTCAGCACCCGCATCCCTGCCCTCCAATGGTTCTCTTGAGGTTTATTGAAAAACTTGCTTAGTATGCTAGTCGCAAAACTGATGTCCGGCCGTGTGTTGCACAGGTAAATCAAGCTGTCCACAAGTCTTCTGTACTGGCTTCATCCACCAGTGGTGATGAATCCTCGTTTGAGAGCTTCACGTCAACCTCCATAGGGGTCCCAATTGGCCTCCCCCCTCCATCTCCACCACCACCACCACCTCCCCTCCCCCCCTTCCCCCTTCCCTCCCCCCCCCCATCTCCACCACCCCCTTCCCCCTCCCCCTCCCCCCTCCATGTCCACCACCCCCCCCCCCTCCCCCTCCATCTCCACCATTCCCCTTCCCCCCTCCCCCTCCATCTTCACCACCCCTCCCCCCTCTCTCTTTCTTTCTCTCTCTCTCTTCTCTCTCTCTCTCTCTCTCTCTTTCCCTCCCCCTCTCTCTTTTTTTCTCTCTCTCTTTCCCTCCCCCCCCCCCCCCTCTCTCTCTCTCTCTCTCTCTCTCTCTCTCTCTCTCTCTCTCTCTCTTTCCCTCCCCTCTCTCTCTCTACCCCCTCTTTCTCCTCTCTCTCTCTCTCTCTCTCTCTCTCTCTCTCTCTCTCTCTCTCTCTCTCTCTCTCTCTCTCTCTCTCTCTCTCTATCCCCCCTTGCCGGTCGCTCCCTACACTAACCTAACTAACCTACCTACTAAGCAAGGGCCTTAAGGCCCTTACTGCCAAGGGCAGTGCTTGCAGTGATGCCCGCGCACAGCGCCAGACCCCAGGGGGCGCCTACCCCACCAGCGACGAAGCCCGCCTAGTGCCACCCCTCCGTAGTGTCGCCCTACTCCCGCGCCAAGCAACCCACTCACTGCCCGCTCGCCCCGCCACCCTCTTCTCCTCTACCCTCCTCACGCCCTCGACCTCCCTCCCCTCCACTCTGTCTCCGCTCCCCCTTCCCCTCCCCTTGACCTCCCTCCCCTCCCCTCTGTGTACGCCCGCCCCTGCCCCTCCCCTCGACCTCCCTCCCCTTCCCTCTAGCCTTTCCCCCCCGTGCAAAACCACCCCCCCACCCCTTCGCCACCGCGCAAAACCACACCCCCGGGTCGCTGCTGTGACACCCCCCCACACACAGAGTCCAAGCCAAAAAAAAACACCCTACTCTAAACCTAACCCTAGGTTAGTTAACCTAGGTTAGATTAAATTAGGTTAGTCTAACCTAATTAGGTTAGTTTAAGCTAGGTTAGTTACTAACAGTTAGGTTAGTATAACTAACCTTCAATTAGTAACTAACTATAGTTAGTAAACTTAGTTAGGCTAACCTCCCAATTATAATAACTGGGAGGATATAGGTTAGTTAATCTAACTAGATTAACTTGGTTCCAACCCCTCAGTGGGACTTAAAGTCCATTCACACCACCCTTAGGACCCCCCAAAAAGAGCAAATTTTAACCCTTCTTTTACCCCTCATAACTCATCCTTTTGGGACCTAAGCTGAACCCCCTTTGAACCTAGATTTCACACACAAAAATACCATGCTATGGGGTATTTTCCAGCCCATTGCACACCATTTTTGCATCCCTAGCACTCGCTCATTCGTGCCCTCATGTGGGCCTCATTTTGCACAAATTCACTCATATCTTCACGCTGTGACCTCCGATTAATGATCCATCTGCACCAGCACAGTTCCCTAACCACAAAGGACAATCTTAGGCACATTATTAGCACAATAGTCCCTACACAAACTAACACCACTCTAACCCTCCCAACAAAACTTCATCCACACCTGCACTTGTGGCAGAGACACCCTTCGCAAATCTCGCCCAATCTGCATGCAGCTACATTTCGGCTAATGCCTCTGACTCCACCACTCGCCAAATCCGCATAAAACTCTGCTGCAACCACCGCCCCTGACAACCCTCTACCCTGAATCCCTCCCTCAGATTCAATCACTCTCTTTAACTCCTCCATGCCCCAACATGGCTAGATGCCATCATGACAATGATGGGGATATTGACCTCGATGCAGAGGCTGACAATTTCTTTAATCAAAGAAATAATAACAATCAAGGCAGACACCCCTTGGGAAAACTAGAACTTCCCAGATATAATGGTAGGGGAGATCCAACTTGATTCCTCTAGCATTTTGATGCCACATGCCGAGCAGGTGGAGATCAATCCCATGAAACCAAGGTGGCTTGGTTTCCCATTGCCTTAACTGATGAAGCATCTGAATGGTACCTAGACCTTCTCGTGGAAGAGTGCGCCACATGGGACCTACTTCAAATGGAATTTAAAAGACGCTTTCAAACGGAAAGGCTACAAGATGATCCCGCTCTCCAACTAAGCAAGATCGAACAAGGCCGGCGAGAAGATGTACGCACATACCTAGGTAAGATGAAAAGGTTAATCACCAAATGTGACCCACGCCTAGACGCAAAGTACCTCATGGCATGGTTCATTGCAGGACTAAGAAATAAAATCCAAAAGGATATGAAAAAGATAAGCAGCTATGAAACATTTAGTGTTGCTCATGTGGCAGCCATTGATATCGAGGATGGCATGACTGACTCATACACAAGCAGTGATGATGGCAGATCTAGTACATGAGATAAGCACTCGAAAAAAGGCAAATCCAAGTCCACTACCGAAACATCAAATGAATATTGCCTAGAGGCCATGACCATGAAGCTGAAAGAAGACATGATGCAGGCCATGGAACAAAAACTTTACTTGTCTCAGCTGCCAACTCAGACATATCCACAGTGAGAAAATGTCTAGTGTCCACACTGCATGGCCAATCATACAGCAAATGAGTGCCCGGTCCTAATAGCTAGGATCACTGCACAAGAAAATCCACTGCCAAGATTGTGGTGCCATATCTGCATCGGCGGTGGCCATGATGAGAACAGTTGCATCTTCAACATGTGTAACAACCCGCCTCGACCTCAACAATACCAAGCGGCACCCATGCCAGTATACAGGCAACCGGCACTTGTGCAAGTGCCCCCAGCTTCGAGACTAAATCTTGTTCCCGTTCGACACAAGTCCCACAACTACTTAGGAATCCGAATCCATGACCATATCCAAGAGCACCAAATCCAGCTCCTCAGGTAGTTCTAATACATCAATTACAAGCCAAGGAAGTAGACTCGCCATTTGAGTATAAAATAGAGTACCTAGCGTACTATATAGAAGGTGCAGAGGGCCTAATACCAGTTTATGCAAATTAAGTATGTCCCAACACATATCGAGCACCCATCAAGTGCTACTGTTGTGGCAAAAATCACCGGATCGTAGAGTGCCATCATCCTGGTAGCCCCGCTACTTTCCAACCACTTTGCAAAGATTATGGCATAGGACATGCTTGTATGAATTGTCCCATGAAAAATAAGGTCCCAGAACAAACAGAGGTTAAGCCTGATGTCCCAATTAGCATCATTGGGGTGGACCATCAAAGTCTGGGTCTGGCAAGTGTAATATCACAACCTATAAATGTATTTACATGCCAACATAAAGAGGCCACCAAGGACCCTAACATTTCAATCCAACCAAAGCGACTTCAGAAAAAGAAAGCACAAGTGCCTCCACCTCTGCTAAGCAATGAGCAGCTAAGCTCATCCACATCAACTCCTGAGCCTCAAATAAAAGAAGCTCCATACCCAAATGCAAAGGTGGAGAAGGCTCGTTTTCAGGCACTTCAACAATGGGTACAAAAGGAACAAGCTCAATTTGAGGCTGAGAAACAAGCTCAAGACCCAATCCATGACTTGGCTCCACAAAGTATTGATACTGTACTCGAGCCTTTGTTCCAACAACAGACTCCACAACATAATGTACCACCACGTCAACTTAAAGGAGCTACACTCTCTAGCATCCTGAGTTGTCCTATGTCAATTCCCATTGGAATCCTCCTACAGAATCGTCCCAATCTCTGGGAGAGTTTCAAAGGATGGATTGAACTCGCAAATCCCCCTCCACCTATGAATGACATTGAAGATATCCCTATGCGGATGGGTGAGAGAGATGACATATGCAATATTACTGTGCCTTTGATCCACAAGGCATATAATGAAGTCCAAGCCATAGTGGATAGTGGAGCAGGTGTAAATGTCCTATCAAAGGAGCTCTACAAAGAATGGGATCTCCCACCAATGCAAAAGACTAATTTGAATATACGGCTTGCCGATGATTCATGAGCTAAACCCTTGGGAATAGTGAATGGCATGTCCACAAAGATCGCAGGAGTCCGCTTTTCCCTTCAATTCACAATCTTGGATCTCCCCAAAAAATCCTATCAAATCTTACTAGGACGTCCTTGGTTACGGGAAACATCAATCCTCCATGACTGGGTAACTAATAGACTGACAATCCAGAATCGAGACACCGTAGTCATGGTGAATGTGGGAACAGAAGCTATAAAACCAATTGTGCCTAGAGCATTGGACGACACATCTTCCACGACAATCTCAAGCACATCAGCTCCCTTGCAACAACATGCCATAGCGAGTGACTCACAAAGCAATGTCAATAACTGGATACAAAGATTGGCAACCATCGACAAATTCCATTCATTAGACCCCATCTTCTCACAGATAGATGCTAAGACGCTACAGGTAGATCCTCCACTCCTAGATGAAGAACCAATTGACCTAGAGATGCCATTATTTATGGCTGACCTCGAGTGGGATAATGAACCTGAAGAAGGTACCCATACCAATGATGACTCAGATTTTCCTTGGGACCTTGAAACTGGAACATTTGCAAGGTGAGGCTAACAAGGGAGGGAGAGGTTCCAATGGGAGGGGGGGTGAGTGCTTTCTATAATTACTTAATCTTGAGGGAGGGATGTTATTAATAGGTGCACCTTACCGTAAAATCCCTAATTAATTTGATGGGGGGAAGTATTTTTTTATATTTTGTTCAATGGGGGGGACATAATTACTTAATGACACATTGAGTAATACTACCCAAGAAGATTGAAATTGACTGTTTATAAAGGAAAAAAATAAAACTTTGAATGGCACATAGGTCACCCATCTTACTACTATAAGAATTACCATCTATATTACTACAAGACTGACCTTCTATAATCACACGAATTAGTTTTCAAAAGGGCCATCTATCCTCTAAGCACAAAGATCTAAAATTCTACAAAATCATCTAAGAATCAATTATACAATCAATAAATCACTCCATCAATATAACAACAAAGGTGATAATGAGCACTGACCTTCTTTAGAAACACAACGAATGGATTGAGAAGTAGTAAGATGGAGATAGCCTTCTTGAGAAACAAGATGGAGGTAACATTAGGGACTACAACAAGAACTTGAACATTGGTAGCAGAGCAAAAAGAGTTCAAAATGGATGATGATTCCACTTCTTTAGATGGCATCCATCCAATCTCTACTCGATCCACAAAAAGAGATCATCAAGAAGAAGAAGAAGAAGGCTAGAGTCAAAAGGGATAAGCCCAATGAAGGATTAGATCACAATTTATTCTTTTTCACAATCTCAATAACCATCCTTTCCAAATTTAGGTGAATATTCAGATCTTGACATAGACAAAACATCTTCAAACTATAAGGTTCTAGATAGAGAATGACTTAATTTGTAACTAGAAGGAAACTCAAAGAAATTAACTTCGATAACCATAGCCACTCCTAAGGATAGCTCCATGCATCTCATCAAGATCATTATATCCTTGCAAAAGGGGATGGCCACAATTCTACCAATTAAAGCCTATGAGTGCATAAGTGCATGAGTGCAAAGCCTGTCACACCTTATTGTAATTCAGCAAAATTTCTACAAAGCTATAGGGAATCCCACCTTTCGAGAATATTCCTTTGAAGTTCAAGCTATCAAACCAAGGTCCAGCCTCAGGCCTCATGTATGACATACCAATATATATGACCAAGCTATGTTTCAATGTCACCCTTGTGGTGATGCATGTTCCACACACTCTCAAAGAATTAGATGCTATCTTGGAAGGCCATAGATGAGATGATCTCACTTAATTCACAACTAGGTCACCAATAGTTTAATAGGGAGCATACAATAAAGGATGGCCTAGATTCATAGAGGACAAAGCCATCCAAGGTTACATGCACTGATGCTTTTCAACCTCAGCTCAAGTGTCTAAAGGAATCTTTTATCGAGATAAGCTACATCAAATATCCCTCAACCCCTCAAAATGATAATGTATGGTAACTCATGCTATGACATTTTGACATATTGTGTCCCAATATGGGATACCTACTCATGGATGAAAATCAAGGTGATCTCATAACTACAACCTGTGAAGAACTATAAAGGTATACAGTGTGACATCTGGGCTAGTACTAACTCTCATCTTCAAATTTTCCACCTTTGGCAAAGACCATGTAGTGCATGTCTTTAAATGGAGTAAGGAGTATGAGAATTCTTTAAAAGCTTAAAGAAGGCTCATCATAGTGCCTAGCCTTAAGCCTCATGACTAGGAAAAAATTTTCATGTGCATATTGATGCATCATGTACTAACCTATCTAAGTGAATTTCAACTTGATTATCATGTGTAGTTTCCCGATAAATAGATAGCTAATGATGATGAGAGAAACATCACCACCACCATTGAAAAAGGGCGTATCCATAGTCCGTGCAATTAAGAAATATAGGCACGCTATTTGTTAGCAAACAATTTTAACTTCTATGTAGATCATCAAGCATTGTTTTGCCTTTGAGGAACAAGCCATGCGATAATTTGGGGTTTCTTTTGAATACAAGTGAATAGCCTACAAGGGATGAACATGACATTGTTGATGCATCTCTCTTTAAATTGGACATCTCCTCAATGTGGTGTAGGATGTATCAACTTCTTGACTATATGATGGTCCTAGCAGAAAATTACCAAATTAGAGGCATGAAAATTTATAAATAATGCCACTCTCTAGAAAATCATTATAAGAGTAATTTATATCCAAGATAAGGGTCATGTAATGAGGGTCTGTGTCAAGGAGGTTGAGATAGAATCATCTTGCAACGAAGCCCATTGTGGCATGGCATATGGACATTTCATAGTAGATGTCACTACCTATAATGTGCTCCAAGCAAGACTATGGTGACCTCGTTTGTTCAGGGATTCTATTGAAATTGCTAAGAAATGTGATGTGCCAAGGAGCATCATCTTTTCTTGGACATGACTACATGCCTCAATCCATTCATTGCTAAGTTCATAAATTAAAACATCATTGTCAGATTCAATAGTTGTGATAGTAAGGAACCGAGATCCTCACTTTGTGAATGAAGTTACTTTCCATCGAGTCTCATAATTCATGGCAACCCACCACAAATCCAAATGTCAATATACCCAAGGAGATGGTCAAGCCGAAGCCACCAACAAAACTCTCAAGGGTAATCACCAAAATGATAGAAGTGAAAAAGACTAATTGGGAACACAAATTTCAAGCTGCCCTATGGGCATATATAATTACATTCAACATAAGTAAAACTCATACTCCATGCAGTGAAAAAGACTAATTGGGAACACAATGATAGAAGTGAAAAAGACTAATTGGGAACACAAATTTCAAGCTGCCCTATGGGCATATATAATTACATTCAGCATAAGTAAAACTCATACTCCATGCAGCTTGATGTATGGGTTGGAAGTAGTTGTACCAATAGAATTCACTCTCCTAAGCTTAAGGATAGTGGTTTCGGAGAGATTGGAAGGAACTGCTATGGCATAATGCTATTGTAGGTAGAGAAGTTGGTAGAAACACTCTATTGTTGATAATAATAATTGTGATGGAATAATCATAATGTTATGCTTCTACCAAATCAATTAAATGGGAATCAAGAGGAATAATTGTGATGACGAGAGATGGTGCTAAAATTATTAAGCCATCTATATTGGTCACGTGTTGTGTTTCCATAGGGGTGGGCATTTACACTATAGTAGTGTAGAGCCTAGACTTCACTTGCATATGAGGGTTATTTCAAAAATAGTCTAGCTTTGAGATCATCATATCAGGGCCATGATGATAATACAAAAACAAAGGCGAGACTACTAGGCAAAGCCGCCAAAAAAGAAAGTTGAGGGTGGAGGTGAACAAAAAAGGAGATGTTGGAGTGAAGAAAATTGAGTCATCACAATGTTGAATGCCAAATATGAATATCCAACCTATCATGATGAAAGGGTTTTAATCTCCAATGTCGTTCAAGCCCATGTAGTATAACCAATCCCCTAATAAGATGTGCCTCCACCAAGGGCACTGTATAACTTCCACTTGCCATATATGGCCACTCACTAATTGAGACACTACATAATCTCTCTCTCTCTCTCTCTCTCTCTCTCTCTCTCTCTCTCTCTCTCTCTCTCTCTCTCTCTCTCTCTCTCTCTCTCTCTCCCCAAAGGACTTTTGGTGGAGATTCCTAGAGAGGCGGTCCCCTTCACCTCTCACAAATACTAGAGTCTGCTAGGACTATCCTGATCATCCCAACTCCTAACATGTCACACATACCTCGCCCTACCTCCTGTACACTCTTCACTAAGGGGGGAGTGTTATGGACACGGTGATAAAGCTTCATAATGGTCGAGCGAAAGATCATGAGGGTATATGCTATGAATTCATTGCACTAGCAAAGCTATAATGAAGCCGTTTGCCTTGGCTTCCCATGCACTTAGACTCTTAACACTATCTCACCTATCCACCACAAGGTAGGGGATCCCATGAACCCGGGGAACTACAGGACCATTATGATTGGGAATGTCATGTCCAAGATTTGTACATCTGTGCTTGATTTTGAGGTCAGTCGATTTGCAGAGATGCGGGGACTCAGAGCATATGGACAGGCTCGGTTATGACATGATCATGGGACCAAGGACCACATTCTCTTGCTCAGATGTATCATTGAGGAGGCGACATCGTGGAGACAGAGGGTTTAGTTTTTCTTTAAGGATTTTCGCAAAGCCTTTGACACCGCTCCCAAGGCCCACCTCATTAGGTGCTTACAGCACATGGGTTATGATCAGGAGGTCATTTGGGCAGTTATGGCACTTTATGAGAGAGTCTTAGGAAGGGTTCGAGACAGGGGCTGGATGGACAGATGAGATTCCGAGTACGATTGGGGTCAAACAAGGATGCCCTTTATCACCCACCTTGTTTGGCCTTTATAAATCAATGAGCTTCAGTCATGTAGACATTAGGGGGGACAGGATGCTCTCTTGCTGGTACTATAATTCAGATATTGCTATATGCAGATGATGTGGTACTTCTATCATCCTCAGTAGAGGGGCTACAAAGACATATTGATGCACTATAGTATTTCTGTGAGTCTCATGATTTGAAGGTCAACCTTGGTAAAACCAAGGTTATGATCTTCAATACATCTCAGGTCGTGATGCATTGGAGAGTTTTACCTTTGACGGGTCACCAATAGAGATTGTTTCAAAGGACACATACTTAGCGGTTATCTTTTGCAGACCCATTTTCACCATGAGACCAGTGATACAGGCTCAACTGAACAAAGGGTATCCTTGTTAGCTAGGTTCGAGAGGCAGTGCTTCCGTTCACATTTCCAAGACCCTCAGACAAAATGCCTTCTATTTGACTCCTTGGTTCGACTAGCAAGGATGTATGGCATCCCATGTTGGGAGCCAAACCTTTCAGTTATTACATATGGGCCTGTGTGGAGCGGCTTCGAGTTCTTATGCTATCACGAATGATTCGGAGTAAGCCATCAGTACCTCACCAAATCATTCAGGCTGAGTTTGGGTCTTCACCATTGTAGCTTGATGCAGCTTTCCAATTCATTACCTACTTATATCGAGTCAGGCCATACAGAGATCATACCTCCAATCACAGTAGACTACCATGGTTAGCACTGTCCTCCTCCATGGCATTATTAATTGAATGACCAGAGATGCTGGTATGTGCACATAGTGAGATGGTTTGAGTGACTAGGGTTATATATGGATAGACTTCCTCCTTTCCCAGCATTGATGTGCCATTCTCCCCACTGCAGTATCATGAGGTCAACCAACTACACACATTTCGGACCTAGTTGGAACTAGCTAAGCTCCCTGTGAAGCTTCTCTTCTACAAAGATCACTGACTACATATTTTGGATGAGGATTTTATTGACCCACCGAGGTATACACGGGTTCACCTACCCCATTCATTGAGGATTTTCATTGGGTAGTTTTGGGTCTCTTCAGAGAGGCTCCACACTGAGAGTGACAAAGCAAAGAGGGCAACCTACAAGAGGTTGAGTCGGTGGAACATTTCATCTTCAGATGCCCCATTTACTATTAGATCAAGGAGCAATTCTATTTTTTATTTAGAGATGGCTCTAAGGTGTTATCCAAATTCCTCTCTTATCCAGATCGAAGATGCCTGGACGCGTTCTTTCATGAGGCAATTAGGCATCGTGAGCATCTACTCCGACTTTAGAGACATGAGGAGCAAACCCAGTTGGACTCATCTCAGAGCATGATCACTGAGTTCTTTCAGTCGAATCACACGGATGCCCATTCCACAGGTCTAAGACATGATCATGACCCATAGCCAGTGACACGATAGCTCAAACGGAGGGTTGATGCATATATTACACTTGGGGACATTCCCTCCATGTACAGACTGGGAGCCAAACCAATAGATGTGACTGTTACCTCATCACACGCAAAGCTGTGACCAAGAGATAGCGTAGGATGACACCTATTGGGGGTCACCGGCACTCATTTGATTTCATGCTATCACTCCCTCACTCTTGACGAGGGGAGGGGCCACACTGTCCTATAGCACACTTCATTATGTCTTATGACAGTAGTGGAGGACGGTTTTGTTGTAGATGACTACTCTTATTATTTGATGTAACTATGTATGATACACTTTTTTGTTTCTACATGGGTGTGGATGCTCGGTTAGTAGCTCCACCCCTCTAGCTGGATTTGTATCAGGTCTTTCACAATCTCATAAACCCATTGGTCTTCCAAAGACTTTAATAAATCTCTCTCTCTCTCTCTCTCTCTCTCTCTCTCTCTCCCTCTCTCAAGCGGATCAACATAAACTCGAGGATATATCATACCTTAACATGTAAACTTGACAACAACAAAAGGTTCTTTCTATTCATACATGCAAAAATCAAGGTTCAAGAAACACTAATGCACTAATAAAGAACTTGCATAATTAGTTATACAAGCATGAAGTCTCTCTGCCACCCACATGATGAAATAAGGAAAATAGTAGTATAAAGTAGTAGTTCAAGATGATAATCTTTGGCGTTGCTATAAACTCTAGTAATAAATCAACTTAGTCAGAAGGGATCCTTTGTTCACTAAGCACCAACAAGATTGGTGCAACTCTATAGTAACCTTTTATGGTGAACATTCTTAATTCAAAACTTGTTGAGTGGTTCTCTCAATCAATCTTGATTGTATCTTCACATCGAAGTCACATTTTTGTTACATGCAATCATGGCACAAAGGTTGAAGGCTGGGGACCAAAAGATAGAGTTGGTGGCAATTACAGTTAGCATTATTTCTCATGTTTGATCATCACTATTTATTGCAGCACTGTGTACTATATACCATGAAAGATCTCAACATTCATTTGAAGAAATCAAGAGGCTTTTTTTTTTTTTGGGTGGTGTTGGCTATCAATTTTTGCTTCAAAAGTGACAATTGAATGATGCATGTGGGAGCATCGATTAAAACCTCTAGTAGTTGCTCAATGCTTGCAAGTTTAACAAGTGAAAATTGCAAGTATGTATGATGCATATCCATGCATTAATCAAAACATCTACTAGTTCATAGATGCTTTCAAGTTCAACATGATGCTCGATAACATCTTTCGGTGAATGGAAATTTTGCTCATATTTTCCACTAATTGCACATTTTATCATGTTACAATAGTTGAAATAATGTGATCAAATGCCAAGAAAATATGGCATCCACTCATGCGATCCTGCATCCCAATATGTAGACTTGACATATTAACCAAAATTTTCTCCCTTTCTTGCCTCATTCTTCGCTTTCATCTTCGTTCTCTATTTTCAACCCTTAAATGTATCATTGCATGGCATAACTAGAAGGCACATTGAACTCATTTCCTTGATCATAGTCAAGCTTCTCTTTCAGATGTTCAGATGCTTAGGTTGGCATTTGCTCCAACTTGATTCACTCTCTTTTAGACCATTGTCGATAGTTCTCGGGCTCCAAAGATCATTGTGAACCTTTTTTGTGCGCTTCAAGTAAGGCTTTATTTTTACTTTGGACGTTACTCCAACATCCTAACATTGAACTTGGGTTTGGTACCTTGTAGGTATGTTTGTTGATGCAAAGGCTACTTTGACCTTCATGGTCAACCCTTGTGTTACAATTTCACCATCGATCATGATCATTCATGAGCTTTCATACGTTACGTTGCTTTGTGCAACCAATGTGCATGCACACATGCTTATGCATGTGCAAGTGTGTGCACAGACGATGAGTTGCAAATATTATGTAATGGCATGGAGGTTTATGATATATCAAGGCCTTTGGACCAATGCCATTTTCAAGTAAAGGGCATTTTGATGTGGACAATGCATGATTATCTTGCTTACATAATTGCTCATGTTGAAACATTTTGTTCCGCTCAACTCACCAAAATTAATTTGCAATTGCTTGTGTTCTTACCCTTCTCAAGACTATCTCAATGTAGCTTGTTGCTTAAACAAGTCTCCAAGTGTCTGGATACTACACATGTCCAACTTATGGAGATAGTTTGTCCAGTTAGTATTCCAAACATCTTTCAAAGATGGTATATGAGAAGCACATACGGTTTCTTCCTATGAACCATCCATATGGAGCGGATCCATATTTTGGTGCTGTAGAACTAGCTGACATTCCTCCGGTCATACAATCCAAAGATTGGGAGTAACTTTGGCATGATCTTGAGGTCACAACACCTCCACTAGGCATGTAACGTCTTTCCATATTTTACACTCTTGCTTATTGGAGGCATCATAAAGTCACATATCTATTGGACTCAATGCACATATTCCAAAACATGGAAAAAAGTGTATGGAAGCATATGATTGGGGATAGAGACAACGTGAAAGCATGAGAGGACTTGAAAATGATGGGAACCAAAAGGACCTTTTGGAAAAAACGCATCAATGGCAAGGCAATTTTACCAAAGGCACCGTGGGTATTGACAAAAATGGGAGAGAGCTATGTGAAAATTATTATTATGGGTATGAAAAACCCAACCAGATATATGCATAACTTGAAGGGTGGGTTCACTTCTAACGGAAAACTAAGTGGTCTCAAGTCGCATGATTGGCACAAAATGATACTAGTAACATTATTTACTCTTGAATTCAAAATATTCAAGAACTCTTGGAAAAAACGCATCAATGGCAATTTTACCAAAGGCACCATGGGTATTGACAAAAATGGGAGAGAGCTATGTGAAAATTATTATTGTGGGTATGAAAAACCCAACTGGATAAACCTACATGTATTTCAAGATGTGGAAATAGAGGATGAAATGGAAATCAAGAAATAGATGGGTTGGAAGCTAGCACTTCCAATACCCCTTCTACTAGAGTTTTGGAATGCAAAGATAGTTTGAGTATCTCAGAGGGTTTCTCAGACACTAATTTTGAGGGTTTCTCAGACACTAATTTTGGAGGCCTCAATCTACATGCTAAAGATATGCAAGACCTAGCTACGGATGATCGAGAGGATGAGAATCATACTAACAATGAAGATTCCGGTGAGTCTTTGATTGATTAAAGAATGAAGAGCAAATTGATGCAATTTCTCAATGGATTTCATTATTTGAAGTTTTAGGGGTAAATTCACGATTGTAATATGCCTAGTAAATATGGACGCTTTTATCGACACGGTGAATTTTCCAAAGAAGTTTTCAACGCTAATATTGTCACTAATACCGACCTTAATATCAAGGCTAACATCGATGCATGCTATCTCTCAACTTATATTGCCAGACGTCATTTTCATTGCAAAAAGAAGTAAAAAGCATCATTGAAAAATGTCAAAAAAGAGGCTAATGGTAGTAGTGAATAGCCCTTTGGTGGGCTTACGTGCCGGTGTGCGTGTTACTTTTACTAAAAATGACTCTCTCTCTCTCTCTCTCTCTCTCTCTCGGGTTGGGGGGGGGAGATAGAATATAGCTGTAATGTCTGTGCATTACCTCAATTCATCCAACACATGCATAAAAGTTTAAAACAATAACCTAAATGCCCTCCATGAAAACAAGCTTTTTTTAATACTAAATATATGGAGCTGCGCTGTAAATAACACTCCCCCTCTCTGATACTTTACATTGCAAGCTCCACATAAGAAGTGGGCTTATTCCTCTCTCTCAATTAATATGAATAAATTTACACTGAATATGCACAAGATAATAACACAATCTCCTTGCCACGAGAATCACCCAATTTCAATATTCATCATACTCATCATCTCCATATTCCTCACCGTAAGGCAATCGATAACTTGGAAGCTGATCATCTTCCATGATAACTACGTTTTCATCCAAAAGTTCTTCCTCATCATCTATATCCTCCTTGCTGATGCCTTCCTCACTATTAGCAACCACCTGATCTGTGTTTATCTTGGTTTGTTGTACATCTCCAGCAACAGCATCCACAGCCCTATCTGCCCACTTGACATGTTTTCCGTTCACATTATGTGTCTCCTTATCCTCACCCTTGATATCATAGGTGCCACTTGTATTTACAGCTTCAGCAGTATCCTGTTCCACATGGGCTATTGTGAAAACTCTCTCTCTCTCTCTCTCTCTCTCTCTCTCTCTCTCTCTCTGTGCATGCGTTGTTAGCCCATGCGAGAACATATGTGTCTATGCAGTGGATGTCTGCCCATGCAAGAAGGCACAAATATGTACACATGGATACATGGGAGTGTTAGTCGATGCACCCATGTGAGCATGGCTTTCCTTTTTTTGAGTCACAGAAGGGAAAGAAACGGCGGAGGCACTTGATGGTGACCGCAACAAGGGGGAAGGGATGGCTAAGAGGTTTAGTTCCAGCATCAAGAAGGGGACAAAATGGTTGAAGTTCGGAGTGGATATAGATGACATCCCAGAAGAACTATGTCAATCAAGGAGCCAGTGTCACAAAGCATCGATGCCCCATCCATCCAATCGGCATCCAAAGGCAGGATAGCTAGGACAGCCACAAAGGGCTATCAAAAGATAAAACAGAAGCAGCAGCCATGAACGCAGCCATTTGACAGGCAACTGCAAAAGACAGCAAAGCAGCACCTGTACAGGGATAAAAAAGGTGCAGCAGCCACATCGCCAGCTGTGGCTGCTGTGTGGGCATTGACAGCAGCCAAGACAACTCAGTTGCCACATCAGACGGGAGTTCAACCCCATGCTTGTTTTTAAAAAAGATCAACATGCGCAAAAGCCCAGGGTAAGAGAAAATCTCATGACGTAGAGGTGGAAACTACGATGGAAGAAGGCCAACTGAGAAGAGAGGACGTGCAAGCTATGCTTGAACAATGGTGGAGGATGAAGCTCGCATACTGGCCTATAGCAGCGAGTATGGCTTGAGCACATTAGACTAAAGTTTTGACATCCATAACTTGCATACTCTTACCCTCTATGCCTTTTTGAATTAGCCAAATTGCAGACATCTGGAAGCATAGAAAGTATTCATTGGAAATCTTGGAGCTAACAAGTATACCTTCATAAGACTACAGAATATCCAATGTTGCAAATTAGAGTTTTGTAAGATTTAATAGATGAATAATGAGAGAGATAGACAGACAGACAGATAGATAGATAGATAGAGAGAGAGAGAGAGAGAGAGAGGCTATTTAGAGCTGTAGCAAGAGTATCATATGGTATAGCTGTACCTGTTCATCCCATGGATCCTACTGTGTCTACAGAGTACATTGTGGTAGAACCAAAACAGCAGACCTTCATGGCATGCCCGACAGTCTCATATAACAAAGAGGTACAGCAAGATCCTCAAGACAGTTCTCTGAACTCCCTGTTAAAGGGACCATTGAGACCTAGTTTCTAGAGGTACTTAAATAAAAGCAGAGTCGAGTGTGCTGCAGCTTTCCTGTCAAGGCCTCAGCTCACTGTCTAAAGTACCCCAAAAACAGGCGCCAGCAGCCAACCTGGAGGGGTATACAGCCAACGGATACCTCGATCCCTGAGAATATAAAAGCTACTTGCACGACAAGCCTCACAAAAATGATCATGCCTTTCAGCAGTCTCCCAAGAGTCCTCTGTACGTGCTCCTAGACAGCATGCAGTGTAGATGACATCATGCCAAAGGATTTGGCAATGCTTGTCTGGGGGACTTATCCCAGCCAGCCCATGGTGTTATGAGGAGTTTGACCACCAGCCCCTTCTCTGGCATACGGGAGGTCCAAGATAGGAGGGCTACATGCTAGGGCAATGTTGGACATATATTGCTTGGCACAGTGGGACATTAGCCCGGCTAGGTCCTATGGAGCATGGAGTCATCTCTAGTGTTTTTTTTGTAAAATCCCCCTCGAAAAAAGAGCGCCTGAGTGGACTTTCCTACTATCCTCAGCCTTGAAAAATGATAGCCTAAAATGGTCAATCATGCTGTAAACTTGGTGGGAAAACTAGCCATAACTTCATAAAATGCTTATTTTCATGTACATGTGACATAACTTTACTAAATGGTGCAACAACCTGTTAAACATATAAATCATGTCTTTGATATGCTACATGATTCCATTTGGATTTGTCAATCAAAAGATATAGGTTTTCAAAGCTTGGCGGGTTTTGGAAATCAACATAGATTTTACAACAGCAACAAAATGAGTGCCATGGTCACGCAGCTTTTTGTCCCAAATCCAAATGAGTAACTAATTGCTCCCCCAAGAGACGAAGGCACATGCAAGACCTCTCTCACCGAAGGGAGGTGGGTACAGTTCATAAAATTTAAGCTTCAGAAAGACTTTAGGGTTGGTGATTTTATTACCAAAGAAGGTCTTGAGGAGACTCCAAATCTGCTTAGCTGTTGACTTGAAATCCACATGATGGATGAGAGAGCCGGCTAAGCAAAGACCAATGAGGGCAATGGCCTTAGAATTTTGCTTCCAAATCTTTTGGTGTTGTTGATCAAGTAGCTCAACCTGATCATCCTCAACAACATCCCAAACTCCTTCACGCATAAGCAGCAATTGCATCTTGGTTTGCCATGTGGGAAAACCTTCCCCCTTAAACTTCTCAACAAGGATAGAACTTGAAGACAAAGAAGTCATGATTGAAGAAGAGAATTGCGTGAAGGTGGGAAGAAGCCTCAAAATGAAGGACAGCTTTGAAATGCAAAACCGGCTGTCCAAAGTACACCAAGATGCTACAGCAAGTCTTCAAGGAAAGAGTCGGCTGATTTGTATGAGCTGGAAGGCTGGAAACACCTCGAAAATGATGTTGCTGAAGGCAGATATGTAGTAGGAGCACTGAAACTTGGAGTTCGGCGATGGAGAGCTCCACACATGCACCAAAACCTTGAAAAATGTGCCGACTAGCTAACTAGGCGCAGCTTGCAAGATAGGTGCGACTGACAGGAGCCGGACTGGTATGGCGCATCTTGCAGGAGCAGAGCTGATATAGCGCTATAGGAGGAAACGGTACAGTACAATCCGTACAGCTAGTACGGATTCTACAACTAGCTATGGAGGTTCTATGTGGGCAGGTAGGAGTACGAACTGAGGCGAAATTGACGGAGCTGCAAGAGGAGACGGCGGAACTGAGGCAGCTGCGAGGCCTTGAGCTAAAATGACGATTTTAGGGTTAGGGAAAGGGTGACATGGCAGCTTTGATACCATGTTAGTAACATGGTGGAAGAGGAGAGAGAGAGAGAGAGAGTTAGGGTGACAAAATGGCAAAGCTTACACTTGGGTCTATGGCTTGAAGAAAAAATCAGATATAGTTATGATGCATTTCAAACACTTTGTGCCCAAGGTTGAAAATGAGACAAGACTCAAGGTGCACACACTTCGCACTGGCAGAGGGGGGGAGTATGTCTAATGAATTTGAGGCATTTTTAAAGCAGAAAGGCATCACACATCAGCTTATAGTGAGGCTTACCCCTCGCCTCACTGATTTTGGCTCGAAGGTCTCATGTGTGCCAATTATGTTTTGAACTCACTCAAGTGTATCTTTGTTGGGTATAGTGCAGAAAGCAAAGACTATCATCTCTACAATCCAGCCACTTGCAAGATTTTTGTGAGTACAAATGTGATTTTTTCAAAGAATTCATACACATGCTGAATTCACTACTCCAGCTTCTTCAGATGATGTTTTTTAGGTTACCTTCCTATTGTTTTTGGTTCCCCGATTGATGCTCATGCTGAAAATTAGCATTTACAGCAACCTCCAATCCCTCCACATGCTGATTTTGTTCCTCCACAGGCAGTGGATGATGTTGTCAGGCAAGAGATTCAAGAGATACATGCAGAAAAAACAGTTCCGAACTGGTTGCTATAGACTCTCAAGGAGAGTAGACTTGAGAGACCTCTGCTTAGCAAGACTCGTAGTGCAGCAAGGCACGCAGAGGGGGCTCTTTCTATTGAATCAACTTATGCAGGTACTCTTCTTGATGAAGAAGAACCTGAAACTTTTCAAGAAGCCAAGGATGATGTGCACTGGATGAATGCTATACACAATGAATTGTAGTCCATTGAGAAAAATCAGACTTGGGATGTTGTGAATTTACCACCACGAAAACATGCCATTGCTAAGCCAGATGGGTCCATTGATAGGTACAAGGCACGGCTGGTTACCAAAGGCTATGCTCAGAAAAAGGGCATAGATTATGAGGAGACTTTTGCTCCTACATCCCGGATGACAACTATCATATCAATTATTGCCATGGCTGCAACTTTTGTTTGGAATGCCCATCAGTTTGACATGAAAACAACTTTCCTTAATGGGAACTTGCAGGAAGAGGTTTATGTCAAACAACCTCTTGGCTTTGAACTTTCGAGCAATGCACTTGAAGTTTGCAAACTGAATAAAGATTTATATGGGCTGAAACAAGCCCCACGTGCATGGCATGCCAAGATTGATGCCTTCCTGGCAAGTAAGGGGCTACACAATAGTCCCACTGAAAGCACCCTCTACATCAAGAAGGATGGGGTGAAAGAATTGAGGGAGAGAGAGAGCAAGAGAGTGAGCTGAGAGCTGAAAGCTTGAAAGCTTAGTTGCAATAGAAGAGTGTGAGAGTACAACTGAAAGAGTGAGAGAGAAGGTTTTGTCCTAGTGACAAAACCTTAGTAGTCACTAACCATAGTTAGTGAACTAACTGCGGTTAGGGAAAAAAACCTCTTAAAGAGGGAAAAGTGCCCCTAACTAGCTTATTAAATTACAATGGTCACTGCTGAATTATATCTATAATTCTAACACCCCCCTGCAGTGCCAATGTCATGTACAAGGCTGATCAATCACCAAACGGATATAAGTTCAGGGCACTGCGAAATGCCTCAAACTTTTCACGTGGTAGTGCTTTGGTGAAAATATCTGCAACGTTGTCATGTGTGGACACAAAGATCATACTGATCTCTCCTGCATGCAACTTCTCTCTGACATAGTGATAGTGAACCTCAATGTGCTTCGTGCGAGCATGAAACACTGGATTCTTTGCCACTGCAATGGCACTCTGACTATCAGTGAGAATTGGAGAAAGACCCTCCAATGACAGATGAAGATCAGCAAATAGACGTCGCAGCCAGACACATTCAACTGTTGCTGTGAAAGCTGCCCTGTACTCAGCTTCACATGATGAGGTAGCCACTGTAGATTGTTTCTTGCTCAGCCAGGAAATGCAAGATTTACCCAAAAAGAAACAATTGCCACTAGTGGACTGCCTAGTGTCATAATCACCAGCCCAATCTGAATCACTGTAGCCATGCATCTGCAAGTCACCCCGCCTGGGAAATAACAAGCCAAAAGACTTCGTGCCCTACAAATAACGGAAGATGCGCTTAACTGCCTGCCAATGCATAGTTTTTGGGCTGTGCATATACCTGCTCACCTGAGATACTACAAACTGAATATCAGGTCTAGTGTTGCAGAGATATATGTGGTTGCTAAAGGCTATGCTCAGAAAAAGGGCATAGATTATGAGGAGACTTTTGCTCCTACATCTCGGATGACCACCATCCGATCTGTTATTGCAATGGCTGCACATTTTGAGTGTAATGTTCATCAGTTGGACATAAAAACAGCTTTCTTAAATGGAGACTTGTTGGAAAAGGTTTATGTCAAACAACCTCCAGGATTTGAAATTACAGCAAATGCACTTCAAGTATGCAAGCTAAACAAAGCTTTGTATGGGCTGAAATAGGCCCCTCGTGCATGGTATGCCAAGATTCATGCCTTTTTGACCAGCAAGGGGCTGCACAATAGTCCTACTGAGAGCACCCTCTACATCAAGATGGATGGGGGGGAAATTTTAGTCATCCTTCTTTATGTCGATGACTTACTGCTCACAGGGTCCAATGAAGATAATATTGCAGATTTCAAAGCTGATTTGCAGACCACCTTTGACATGTCAGATTTGGGGCTGCTTCACTTTTATTTGGGGATCCAGTTCTCTCAAGAGAGACGTGGCATTGTTATGTCTCAGTCCAAGTATGTGCAGAAACTCTTGGACAGATTTAACATGCATGATTGTAAGCCCATAGCCACTCCCATGGAGCTGGGGCTGAAACTCACAATGCATGATGCAGGAGAATCAGTTGATGCCACATCTTACAGTCAGGCTGTTGCCTTGTATCTGTCAATGGAGCCATCTAGCTTCCGTTTCACCTTAAAAACCCATCGTGTACCAATGGCATGTTTACCAAGTGGCAAGTCTACGACATCCCAAGTCTGATTTTTCTTAATGGACTACAACTCATCGTGCATGGCATTCATCCAATGCACATTGTCCTTTGCTTCTTCGAATGTTGCAGGCTCCTCATCAAGAAGAGTACCTGCATATGCTGATTCAACTGAATTAGCACCTTCCATGTGCCTTGCTGCACTGCGAGTCCTGCCAGGTAATGGAGCATCAATCTTACTCTCCCTGAGAGTCTGTAACAGCCAGTTTGGGACTGTTTTTGCTGCATGTATGTCTGCAATTTCTTGCTGAACTACCTGTTCCACTGCCTGTGGAGGTGGCAAGACATCTTGTGGCTGAACTGAAGCATCGGGAGGTGGCTGTAAATTCTGATTTGCATCAGAAATATCAGCAGGGGAACCCAAGGCAATGGGTAGCAACCCCTCAAAAACATCCTCTAAAGAAGAAGGCATATGAAATTCAGCCTGAGTGTGAGCTGAATTTTCTGCAAATATCACATCTCTACTGACAATGATCTTGCGTGTAGCAAGATTGTAGAGACGGTACCCCTTGCTTTCTGCACTGTGCCCAACAAATGTGCACTTAATTGCCTTATCTGACAACTTATGCCGAAATTCAACTGGCACATGAGCATATGCAAGGCATCCAAAGACCCGGAAATGATCCACTGAAGGCTTTCTCCCATTCCAGACCTCATAGGGAGTTTTTGTTTTCAAAGCCTTAGTGGGAGCCCGATTTAAGAGGTAGTTGGCACACATCAGACCTTCAAGCCAGAATTTGTGAGGCATGTGTTTGCTTTTCAGCATACATCTGTCCATCTCCATAAGAGTTCTATTTTTCCTCTCAGCTTTGCTATTAACAAGTCTGGCCCCCAGCATGGACTGCCATACATCCCTATTGGGCGGACCAAGGAGTCAAAAAGCAACCCTTTAGTCCCTGGATCCTGAAAGTGAGAGCAGAAGCACTGTTCTAGTCTAGCCAATGAAGCATATCCTCTGCTCAGGCGTGCATGCATCGCAGGTCTCATAGTGAAGATGGGTCCAAAAAAAGACGACCCTAAGATAGGTGTATGATGAAACTACCTCAACAAGGGACCCATCAAATGCAAAATGCTCATCGCGTATGATGGCTCGAGATGTATTGAAGATCATAACCTTGGTTTTATCCAAGTTGACCTTCAAATCATGAGACTCACAAAAGAACTGTAGTGTGTTAAGGTGTCTCTGGAGTCCCTTTATTGAGGAAGACGAGAGCCACGTCATCTGCGTAAAGCAATATCCGGATCAGCATGCCTGCGAGAGAGCAACCTGCCCCACCCTGTGCCTGCATCACTGTTTGAAGCTCGTCGATGTAGAGGCCAAACAAGGTAGGTGATAATGGGCAACCTTGTTTGACCCCGATAACGCTCATGATCTCGTCTGTCCATCCAGATCCTGTCCGGACTCTGTCTGACATAAAGTGCCATGACAGCCCAACTGATCTCTTGGTCATAACCCAAATCCTGTAGGCGATGTATGAGGCGGGCTCTCGGAACAATGTCAAATGCCTTGCGCAATTCCACAAAGCAACAGTAAACCCTCTGCTTCCGTGCCCTCGCCTCCTCGATGATACATCTGAACATGAGAATATGGTCCATGGTCCCATGGTCCCGTCTGAAACCAGCCTGTCCCGCTGCTCTGAGTCCTCGATACTCTGCAAATCTGCTGGCCTCAAAATCAAGTACTGATGCATAAATCTTGGACATGACATGTCCAATCATAGTGGTCCTGTAGTTCTCCGGGTTCATGGGATCCCCTGCCTTGTGGATGGGTGAGATAGTGTTGATGATCCAGGTGCGTGGAAACCCCAAGCAGACAGCTTCATTAAATAGCTTCGCTAAGATTAGGACTAGGAGATTATTCCCATATGCAATGAGCTCAGTGCATAGTCCCTCATGATTCTTCACTCGGCCATGAAGTTTCATTACAACATCCTTTAACCCACCCTAGTGAAGAGGGTGCAGGATGTGGAGTGTGGCATATGTGATAGGTTAGGGACTGGCTGATTTGGGATATCATAGAGCGTGCGTGCATAATCAGGACATACCTGAGTGTCAGTGAGTGGTGGGGGGGACCGTCCCTCTAGAAATCTCCGCCAGAAGTCCTTAGAGTTGTTACTGAACAGAATGTTCAGTAGCTCCTCCTCGTTCCGGCGCACGAAGTCAAGTTTCTTCCTGCGTACTAGAGAACGGTACTCGCATAGCGTCTTTGGTTCGCTCGAAAGGCTGTTTTTTGTTTCGAATCTGAGCTGATGACGTAAAGCCTTACACTCATCATCGTACCAGCTATTACAAGATACGGTCCCGGGTGGTGGTGGGCGGGTGGAGCGGGTGGTGTGGGGGAAGGCGTGAAGAGCAGCCTCGTGAAGTGAGCGAGTGACTAGGGCAGCATGATCCTCTAATAGGGGTATAAAGACAATGTATGCGAGAAGTTTGTATAGACAACTAAGGTAAGTAGGTGAGTGATCGCGATCAAAGCATATATCATGGTAGGTGGAGTAAGAACTCAACGGGGTAGAAAGTGATGTGCGGCGGGGGGTAGAAATGCTAAAGAAAAGATATGTATGATCAGCCCCTACAGGGAGAGGTGCTACCGTAAAGTTAGTAATGCGAGATGTGAAGGCAGCCCATGATGTAGTCCACAACACTGGAGCCACCCCCATGTGGGAAGCAAGTGAAGCCACTTGAAGCGGGCCATCTATCAAGACCATTATAGATGATGAGATCATGCATCTTGCCGAGGTCTAATAGGGCTTGCCAATAAGATGTGAGCGGTCCTTGTCTGTCAGCCGAAACTCATACCATACCTGCCGCCTCAAGGTCAATGTCTGGCAATAGAGTGGAATCATCTCTGAAGTCAAGGAGTGATGCCTGACGAGCGCCTGTCCTCGCGTTGAAGTCCCCAACTAGGAGGACTTCCCCTCGGCTAGAGAAGTCAACAATGGACTGATAAAGAGCAGCAAATGGTGATGTCTCATCCTCCCCTCGAATATATCTGGCAAAGTGGGAGGTCTCGGGGGAAAGCACCAAACTGCAATAAACAGATCCCGGCTATCCGTGTTTCAAATCCGGATCCAGAGAAACCTGGAGTGTGGATCTCTCTGCTCCACTGAGATGGCCCCCAAAAGTGTGGCTCTGTAAAGGACTGCAACTCCTCCTGGCCCTCGAACCCTCCTGTATCCCTCCACTCATCTCTGAAGGCCGACTCCCATGTATACCCGTTGACTACTGGTACTGGACGCTTTGGGCTCTGATGTGTCTCTGTGTAAAAGACTGTCGTGACCTATATAGGATTCCGAGAAGTTCCCTGGTTCTGACCATAAGGTACCATTACAGTTCCAGATGGTACAGGATAGGGTCTCGGATGTCTGGGTCTCATAGACCCCGCCTCCCTATGCGAGAGGAGAGGTGGGTGCCCGACGGGGGCCTGTAAGGAGTCGTCCATCTCGTACTACTGCCCACTTTCCCTCCCTGCGGACCTGATCCCGCTGCTACAACAGAAAACGCCTCTCCTCAACCTGTAGTGGAGTGAGGTCCTCATCTATGGAGATCGCTGGCTGGTCTCGTAAGGCTGGCCTACCTCCTGCCTCCATCTTCATCGCTACTACTATCGACAATTTGCTACTTATTCAGCCAATTTCTTGCATTTGATCTGCCGCTTGCTATCAATTGATGCCATCACAGTTGGTACATTGCTATGTACTGTTTGCTGCATGCAAATTTACAAGGAACTGCAGTCTGACTTACTCTTGGAGCAATCAATTAGCGTCATTACAGCCAGTTTTGTTTACAATTCCAAAATCATGCCTAGCCATTGAAGGTTGCACTCATTAGACTCATCATGAATCATCCTGAACAAAGCAGCAAGCAGACCCCAACCCTTGATTATTCTCTGATTGAGCTCGAGGATGAAATTGCTTCCCAGCTTAATCCACGATCTACTCTGAGACTATTATTCAGGAGATAAAGGGTTTACAAAATGAACACTGATTGAGCTCGAGGATGAAATTACTTCCCAGCTTAATCCACAATCTACTGAGACTATTATTCAAAATGAACAAAAGCCTCTTTGAAACTTTAGTCTTTTCATATCCCAATGACTGGTTGGGATAGTAACAGCAGTGAAGAAGAGAATTTTAATTGTGACTTCTCGGGATGGAGAAGTTTTGAGGTTGGAAAAGATGAATCAAAAAAATGAAAATAAGAAATCTGAAATATATTAAGCAAAACCACCATTTTGTTTATTGGATGGGAAATTATAAGATGATGTCTTGTCCTTATTAAATTTTGCCACATATATAAAAATTAATATAGGCTGTCCTTTTTTGAATAATTGCTACCATGTGATGTCCTTTGTTGAATTCATGTTTCATAATTCAATTTCTTTCTAGAACAAAGTTTTAAATGTTATAGATTTAAAACTTGTGTCTGGAAAGGCTTAAAAAGTACTAAATGTTCTTTAATGATTTTAAGAAATTTAGATGATGTTATTTCATTTTGTTAATGTCCAGTCTCATATCCAACTGCTTGTGTATCCTTGTGTTTTACACATCTTGCCCTATTACCCGTACAGGGGAATTCCCGTGGTGTAGGACACGAGAATTAGGACAAGAGTGTGAGTGATTAGTCATACTTGTACTAATCAGCCATGTTAATTGCTTGTCATATCGCCTTAGCAATAGTGACAAGAACAGTGTGTGGTTGGCTAACCCGCTGTCCATGAAAACCAAGGGATATCATTCAGTTGAGTACTGAAGATTAGTGACCTTTTATATGACGACATATACCTAGATGAATCCAAGAACATTCCCAAACTCATCCTCTAAAAACACAACATAGTGCAGTTTCAATCTCACGATAGTCACTCATAAGATTGAAAACCATAAACTCCATCACGCATAGCAGGGACTAGCTACTATGACATCCGCACTGACGTCATCAGCGCCCAATAGTGGGTGTAGACCATAGTATAAAAGTATGCTCTCACAGATACAAATCCACACACCCACACATACTTGAGCATCCATTTATACAAAGTCTTCGTACTGAGTTTCTATCGGCACTCCAGAGGTGAAGGGCAAACTCAGCTATGACGAAGGCTAGCACTAAAGGAGAAGGCTCTTCATTCAAGCTACAACTGCTTGTGAAGTCTAAACGATGTCATTTTAGTCTCTCCCAAACGAGTATCTAAATCTAAATCTAGCTGATAGGGCAACGCACCATTTAAGACAGAAAGAATTATCGCAATACCAGCAGGCCGCAACTTGGACGAAAACTTCACAAGGTGAAATTTGCATCTCCGCTAATACAGCAGAAGCATATACCAAGATGAATCCAGGAACATTCCCAAACTCATCCTCTAAAAACACAACATAGTGCAGTTTCAATCTCATTGAAAACCATAAACTCCATCACGCATAGCAGGGACTAGCTACTTTGACATCCCCACTAACATCATCAGCACCTAACATTGGGTGTAGACTATAGTATAAAAATATGCTCTCACACATACAAATCCACACACCCACACATACTTAAGCATCCATTTATACAAAGTCTTCGTACTGAGTTTCTGTTAGCACTCTAGAGGTGAAGGGCAGACTCAGCCATGACGAAGGCTAGCACTAAAAAAGAAGGCTAATCAAAAAGTAGTCCAAAATCTCTTCATTCAATCTACAACTGCTTGTGAAGTCTAAACAATTTCATTTTAGTCTCTCCCCAACGAGCATCTAAATCTAGCTGATAGGGAAACGCACCATTTAAGATAGAAAGAATTATTGCAATACCAACAGGGCGCAAATGAAGCATTTACAAGTATAGTCTAATTTAATTCTCCTACCCCGATTTACGTAGGCATGTGTAGCTTTATAGTGCCCTCGATATGCACAAATCAGGGAGGACTACCAGCAGATACTAGAGGACTCCACTCAGTTGACATCAGTTCTCTCTACTGCCTCTCCGGCAGCGTTGGGATCTTTTGTCACCCGTCTTTTGACATGTCGTCAGGAACTCATAGGTTCCTGATCCCTCTTTTTTAGGAGACTTTCTTTACATTGTATTGAGATGGTCCCATGGGTCATTTTTGGCCCCCGGTGGACATTAATAAATTATACTTCTACTTCTACTTCTCTCTCTCTCTCTCTCTCTCTCTCTCTCTCTCTCTCTCTTCTGCCTCAGTCGTACAGTGCCCTACAACCGCCATACCTGCTTGCTTACTTGCCATACAGTCGTCGTACGATCCTCGCGCAGCCGCCGTACTAGCTCGTGTACTGCTTCCACAGCCGCTGTAACAGTCCGTGCACCCACCATACAGCTAGTCATCAATTCACCACACAGCCATACAGCTCGGGCTCACCTTCATGCAACACAGGTCCTCTCTTCTTCTCCGTACACAGAGGTCTCACCTCACCCCAATCTGGGCTGAATCCCTAGCTCAGTCTTGGTGGTTAGCTTTAGCAAGGGGATCCTCATATTTGGAAAGGCCATCATGGAGTTGTTAAAAACGGAACTGTGTGCTTCTTACAGCGACGCCTAGCCGACTTTCAAGCAAAGGATTGGATCTGATCCACAGGAATATATCTATATTATTTAAATTAAGAAATTATAGAGCGCAGACTTATGGTTGGAACTCTTGGAAGAAAAGTGAAGGAGGTGGAGAGCAAAGGCAAGTAAGAAATCATTTCAGAGGTCATGGAAAAATGCAGCACATCCCCACTGCTAAAGGATTGCCTTGACTGTTTTGATGATGAGGAAGGACACACAGAAGAGGAGAAATTTACATGCCCCAGACCACAAGTAAAATGGGTTGAGAATGACATCAGCTGTATCTTCCAAAAGGGGACACAAGTACAAGTTTATTTCAATGAGAAGGAAAAATCACTGGCAAACAAACAAGCTGAAAGGTACACGGGTATGGATATCTGAAGAACTCACTCCAACTAAGCTTAAACAAAGGAATGCTGAACTTACTAAAGTGAAGGATGCACACAAAGCAGGAAAATGGGCCGTCTACCGTGATGGAATGGCTCTAATTAGAGACTTCAAATCTAAACATAAAGAACCTCAGTCTTAAACTGATGTAATGAAGGCCACTTTTGATACAGGATTAGAAATTAGATATGTGCTAAATAATCTAGAGCTGAGATGCCATGTGCACTCCTCGACTCTCTAAGTTTTAGAGATGTAGTGGCTACTCTTTTTTGGTGTGTACTTTGTCTCATAGTCCTGTGAGGGCTTCTGAAGACATTAATATAATTTCTATTTCTTTCTATTCTCTCCCCCCCCCCCCCCCCCCCAAAATCCAAACCCAAAGACTGATAGTCTTAACCTGATGTTATAAAGGCCATCCTAAGATAGAATTAGAATGTAGCTACGCTCTATAATAACTCGGATGGAGCTAAGCTTTGTGCACTCCCCCAACTCTCTGGTTATCCAAATGTAGTAAGGCACGTTTTGGTGTTTGTACTTCGTCTCATAGCCTTCTGCAGACGTTAATCTCTCTCTCTCTCTCTCTCTCTCTCTCTCTCTCTCTCTCTCTCTCTCACACACGTGCACGCGCACGGGCACATAGACACCCCCGACATGAATCGATGCAGCTTCGACTGTGCTCATATGCTGAGTTTTGTATTGACAGTACAGGAAGAAAAGAAAGGGCTCAAGAAAAAACTGAATTGAATGGCAAAACCACATACCTCTCCATCAAACAGCTTTTCCAATGCATTGTAGTTAACCTTCGAACTAAGCTTCTGCAGTGACAAAACCCTTGAAATTTAGCAAAAAATATTTCATTTACACAGTTCTGTCCTACACGAGCTGAAACATCTCTCTTGTTACACGGATAGTGATGATTCTCCATAATTACAGCGCAACACACACACACACACATCTTTTTTTGTAAAGGAAACTTTGCATTAAGAAGAATGTACATTCATAGCTGTCCCAGCTGGAACAACTACTCCTCAAAACTTAACAGTAATAAACGACTTCCAACTGGGCCTGAGGAAGGTCTCCAAGGGAATGAGCATCCTAAAGAGACCAAAGCAAAGAAGCTCGAAAGTAGAGCAAAACACACACACACACACGAGAGAACTATATGAGCGAAATAGACAGGTGTATGCATATGCACCTAGGCTTATACATGCATGATGTCAGTGCATAAAATCACAGAGCACCCAAAGTAACAGTTTACGAAGACGTCAATTTCCATGCATAGTTGTCATTACAAGCATCTCCACCTACCTACCTTATATATATATATATATATATATATTGTGCAGATGGTTTTTTCCCCTTGTCCATCCAAGTTATGTCTAGAACTCTTGACCTTGTATTTTGTAATTGCTTTTTTTCAAGTCCCATGCATCCTAACAGGTCTCCCGCGGACTTTAATACAAGCATTTCATTTCCCTCTCTCTCTCTCTCTCTCTCTCAGCCCCCATGGAATCCCCTGTCTATGAATTTTTAGTATTAGTTTTGAGTTTTGAGTTTTTCTTAGCATAGCACTCAGCAAGGGCCCTAGCCAGCCCTTTGTCTGAGCCCACAATGGCTTGTTTCAGTTACCCTTGGATTGTACTTTGTCTCCTAAGCCTGCAAGGTCTTCTGAAGAATTCTCTCTCTCTCTCTCTCTCTAGGCATGAGGGTGCATAATGAGATAGCAGATAACATGTATGCATTGGAACCTAGGCTCATATTAAAAAGCAGAAAAAATTGTCAGTTTAGAAAGACATCAATTGGCATGCATATTTGTTTCATGATTAGAAAATTTTACAAAGTCCAAAATACCATCAAAGCCAAGCAACAAAGTGCCATTCAACCCCATGTGCCATTTGGCATACTAAAGTAAGGCGGAAATGTGCAGTTGAGTCATCCATATCCTGATGTGTTCTCCAAAAACATGTTTCTATGGCATTGCATACATTCCATTTATCCTTTTCTGTTTCCAGAGACTGCGAGACATGACACCTTGGATGATAGGCACTGTTTGTCTGTCAATAGTCTATATTATTTCACAAAACCATAAATGTAACCACACAGGACAAGTCACAACAATTTTACATTCTCATAAAATACCAAGGGAGCTATTCCTTGTAGAGAGCGCAGACCTATAAACTAGATCACTCATTATCATTATCTGGGCAAGTTCGAGTAAGACTGCCTCAGTAGATGAGGAAATATGTCCCCCATGCAGTGTCAGAACAAAAGCCTGGATGTTGGGACTTGTGCTCAAACTTGCAAAACAGGATGATATTATACCTTTAGGAAGCTGTAAGGATAAATTTAGGATTTACTGAATCACCTTGCTTTGAAGCATTTGGCGAGTCGCCTCTGTAGCAGATTCAGCCGGTCCCTTATTCTTTGCTTCAGCTCGTTTTCGCTTTCGGTCCTTACATCAGAAATAATAGGCTTCAAATAAGTGCACAGCCATGCACTATACATTGCATTCAGAAGTTTATGTGTTTGTCTAGTGAGTTTCATGCGTACCTTCTTCAATTCAGCAACAGCAGCTGCAGCTGCAGCTGCCAATTCTACAGCACTGGCTGAATCTGCACCAGCAGCTGCTAGAGCAGCGGCATGGGCAGCCTGGCTTGCAGCAAGCGCCTCCTGTTTAGCTTGCTGTGCCTGCCATGGAAATCAAACATAAAGCAGAGAACATTAATAAACCAAATATATTGATCCATCTTAATTTAGCCTCCTGTTCACACTTCAAAATCAAGGAAAATGAATCAAGCTGATCAGCGTTTTTCATTCTCTTTGAATTTGAGCTAGTGTATCATACAAACTACAAATTTCATTATGCTAATCACAAGAGATCTCAAGCATTTTAAGACTTTATAAGTACTATAAGAAGTAAAAATAAGAGCAGCAATATATTGGAGAATATTTACCTCCAAATACTCTTTGTTCATTTCTGTCCAGATGATGGTCTTTAACCGAACCTCTTCTTGATTATGAAGATATCCATCAACCTTTCCATTGAGTTCATTAACATTAATACATCGTACTGAAACACCCTGACAAGTTTCTGCAGGGACTGAAGAACCAAAATGCATATGATCTACAAAAGCAGCATAGATACTAGTGTATTTGAAAAACTCACTTCATTGTCGTCAATGTCAGAAAATGTGTCTCCATCTTCACCAAGGAGCTCATTAATTTTGGCCGCTTCATCAAAACAGGAATGCTCAATATTCGTGTTTTGAGTAACTTGTACAGCGTCAGTAATGCAACTATCAAGAGCATCACCAATACCCTCCCTGATTTCATGCAGCTGAAAGCCTTCAACTGGATCACCTCCTAAGGCTTTGCCTGGTGCATCTTTCAGAGGCAGTGGAGAACTTTGTTTATCCACATCAGGACATGAATGTCCATCATTTTCCCAGTCATCACGACCATCAAAATTGATTGCTTCAGATTCTTGATTACACTTAGACACAATCCCTTCAGCTGTCACCATCTCGATGGGAGGGCAAGCAGACCTCAGTACTGTCCGTTCCTCTTCCATACAACTCTGATCAAACAGCAAAAAGAAGGGACGTTCAAAAGTTTATAGTTAGTTCAAACAAATATAAAAACTCCTCTTCATTGTCAGCTACTTCAAAGAAGTGCATTAGCCATCTGGCTTAATTGTACCAGAGGATCCGTTTGTTGGTGGGCTGTTGATGCTTCAATCTCATTTGCTACTTCAGTCGTCAATCCACTTTCACCAGATTTCCTTGTACTTGTACCCCTTCTTCCTCTGCCTCTCCCTCTGCCCCGTCGTCCTTGTCCTTTCCCTCTGCATCTTTCTGATAATTTGCTGCTAATTCCAGCTGTTTCCTTTGTGATTGTACTACTTTCAAGCCCCTCTTCACTCAGCCTTCCTGTCTTTCCCTTAGGTCTGCCCCTTCCACGTTTTGTACATTGCTCATCCAGCATACCTTCGACTTTTCTCACATCACTTTCACCATCTGAAACGGAACCCTGTTCAAATTTTTTATTTGCCCTCATCTTTTTTTTTTCGGCACGTTGAAATGCAGGGGGAGCAGCACCTCCCTGAATACCTCCCGAGACTCTGACAAACTGATGAAGTTTCAGAGCTTTTGACAACAAGTGCTTTGATGAAAATAAAAGGAAATCTCTTATAATAGCCTTAGGGAATTGTTGTTAGACACTGGTGCGAAACCACTGACTCGTTGTTTGGATGCTTTTGCAACATAACCATCAAAAGTTCAGGTTCATTACCTCTTCATAACAACTCTTGCATAGACCAACCGCAAAGTGTGCAGCCCCCAGCTCTTTGTGCTCACAAACCACCTCTCGTTGGGGATTTTGACTTTCACGGTTACTGCTAGTCGATGGTGCTTCAGAATTCTGAGAATGTAGCTCAAATTCCTTTGCCCTGGCCTCAAATTCTTCTGCCTGCAAGAAACACATTCTTAATTCAAAACTTCAGGGCTTTGGAGAACAAATATCTTGTGCATGGAATCTTGAAACAGAAACAAGGAAATAGGAGAGATGTCCGAGTGGATTCTTACCAAACTTCCTCTAAGGAGAAGAAAATAGATCACATCTATCTATCTATCTATTTATTTGTTTGTTTGTTGTTCTTTTTGGTGTTTATCCCCCCCAGCGCACTTAATTTAATGTGCAATTTGTTTAATTATTTGCTCTATTTCAACTAATTGCTAGCTTTTTTTTTCCTGTTTAATTACGTGAGTGCTTTATTCAATTTAGTCGAACTTTTATTATTTACACACATGTATACAACTAAAATGTGAAGTAAGATATCATATAACAGTTACAAATCAGTAAATAGAATGTTTTGCAAATGGTTATTGACATTTTGGAGTTTTGCCTAAGCATTTTATGGAACAAAGGACCCCCTACGATGACTCTCGCCTATACAGAAGAGAGAATCATGCAAGTGAAAAATTGGTTCTTGATCATGGAAGGCAATGGAAAGAACTACAACATGTGGAAGGGGGGTGATATTATATTTTGGCACAAACCATTACATACCGTACCAATTTGCCTTTAATTGACCCTTCTCTAGACTTCATTGTTGATTTGGCTTGTCTAGGCTCTCCTTGGGTCCATCTTGGCCATGCCACAAAATCAGATGATGATTTTAACGGAAGTTGGCCTAGCTAGTTAGACCTCAAGTGCAAACCTAAAGAGTATGCAAGAGATGAGAAATAGTGTTTAAATGGAAAGGGATAATAAGCTACTAGAGTTACAAGCCCTGGTAAGCCCTAGGTAAAATCACCCCAAGGAAGTACCAAAGAGGAGGCACACCTCAATGAAGGCAAGTCCCGTGTGCGACCTCACCAAGCACGATGGATGCCAAGGGATAAATTTGAAGAAGTGCCTAGGTGTTATGCTAAAGATGAGATAACATGACCTCGGAGGGGCACTCAACATTAACTTCCAAGTGGCCCACCTTTGTAGTGTATTTAGATTGCATTTTATGTGTATAGTGAAGAAGTTTGATCTCAAGGTCATCGATGAGAGCGATTACATGACTAGTGAGTCTAAAGGCCAAAGGCCTAGATGCTCCTACTTGTCAATTGTGCCTAGTGGCAAAAGGTATCCCAATAAGGGGTAAAAGAAGGCATCCAAGGAAGGCTTTAGAAATGGGCATGTGGCAATCTAGACTCTCAGGATTTGTAGAAGTAACCTCATGAACTGAACTAAGGATGATCTTTTTTTGGCAAAGAAAATTTTGTTTATATTCTGATC